>NW_020438956.1:1695707-1704115 GCF_000699045.2 Agrilus planipennis
TACCATTTTCTTATTTGAGAAGTATATAAAATATATTTTATTGGTATAATAATGATTAAGTAACTCTTTGGAAACTACTTTCCGACGTTTCGCCTGCAAAAATAGGGATTGGTCGTCTAGGTTGAAGTTGTCTCAAAAACTACGTAATAGTACTACTACTACCAAATCGTTACCCTTGATTAAGCTTACCGCAGTTGCAGACAAATCGTCGGGGAGAAATTTCCCAAAAAAAAAAAGTCAGAAACTTGACATTTGATGCATTTCATTGATACCAAAAGAAAACTTTTAGAATGCAGTCTGTAATTTTTTTATATTGCAATTGCTTCATCTTTATAGATGGACCTTAATTATATAAAAAAAATCAGTTACTTATTTCAGGGCAGATTTGGTGGTCCATTGACGGCTATTGATTACTCCTTAGTACACATATTTTTTTAGTTTTTATTATCACACTATGTATAGTGTGCACTTCGTTGACTAAAATATGATGCACCCCAAAGGCAACAACATTCTGCTCAACCAATTTAACCAATTTTTATTTATGACACTGATAAACTCGCTCGCAAAAATTTATAGAGACCTAAATTAGAGTGGTAAATTCGGTCACCAGCTAGTCGTGTAGCAACGTTATCTGCACATGCAGCCAGTACATTAATAAACGTACATACTCGCAGATTACTTCAAGCCCCTTTCTGAACGGAATACTTTTTTGATAGTAGAATATAGAACGGAAAGGGTTTTATGTAGTTGTTTCTATCGAAATCAACTCGATTTTCGTAAGTAGCAAACTAGCATATAATTTTAAGGAAAATCATATTGACACAAAAAAATTGTGTGGTTTTATGAAACCACGATGCAAGTGATTGTGGGCATTTAACTGTAAATTTTCGGAAAATTATTCGATTTAGGATATTAAAATTAAAATCGCGTTCTTAATCTTATCTATAACGGCAAATCAATAGAAGACAAGATATCCAACTGTAAATTTTAATTTCAATCTGCGTATGAGAGTACGGAACACATAATAAATGCATCATTCAGATGATAGACGCATGTTAAAAACTGAGAACAATATTTATTTAAATCAATGAATCACTTTAAACTTCAGTCATTCTATCAATAATTTCATCTTGGCTTTGAGTTTCACCGTCTATAAATGTGATTGTCATGCACTTGCACGAATGAGTGAGAATATAAATGCTACACGGTTAGTTCATGCGAACCATAGGCGCCGTTATATTGGCCGAGCGCCTTTCAGTTGTACCCCTACTCCGCGACCAGCTGTAATGCGACATGCGATAGATGGACGAAAAACTTGAAGCGATGTAATAAAGGTTTCACTTTAATAAAGTACCTCTTTTGTGTTAAGAAATTTTATTGTTTTATAATTCGTTCGTATGTTTGTTGCATCCTGCAGCATAGGACCGCAACGTCTGTGGGCGCACTTAACGACTGAACAATTGAGTTTGTTTTTGTAATTTTAAAATAATATTTATTATTAGTTATAATAAAGATCCGCGGTGGCTATCATGGATGGAGAAGCAGTTTTTACCGAAAAGTTGAAAGAAAACTGGCTCTGTACGATAAAAGTAAAAAAAACAATTATATAGTGATTTTAATGCGTAGGAACTTGTTACAATTATTCTGTGGAAGTTTAAAAAATCTCTAATATATGTACAAAAATCGCAGTTTAGTTTGTTAATGCGCCTTTACCGACTGAACTGTCGATGAACAATTTAGTAGTAGTGTGCGCGTAGCCTAAGCCTTCAGTTTTAATATTTAGGATGTTAACGTAGCCTCATGAACCTTTAACGTGTTAGACATGCTTAAGACAGTAGGCGTTAAATAATGTACGATAGGTTAGATTAGGTTAGGTTGGGTTAAGTTGATAATGAATGAATAGTGAGAGGATTTTTGACGTGACAACGTCTTATAATTCGATGGAGCCGACTGCACGCACGAAAAAACATGACTCATGCGGCGTTACTTCGCTCTTAGGCGTTCCATTTAAGACTTGAAGTGCAAGCGAGAGCGCGGAACGAGCGACAAAGAGGCACAATCGGACTCCGCGTTCGGCAGCGTTCGACATCTGTCTCTCTCCTACTTGAGTGAGTGATGCGTCCGCGTGGACAGCTGCCATACAATAATACATTTCCATTTACCTCCTTCTCTATATCCATACAAAATATCTATCAAACAAATAAAATTAAAATTTTCTTTTGAAAAATGAAACCATTCCATTAGTATTTTCTTATGACGTTGTCACGTTCAACTATCGTCAGTAAACCGACTTTACAGAGAACCGATTTTTTGATTGGCATATATCAAATATTATCCACCAAATGTGTAAGTGCTGTGCACCAGGGGCGTAGACCAATTATACCGTTTATTTGCTTTATTTATTATTTTTTCCTTTGTTTTCTGAATAAATTTAGATTTTTTTTTGTACTGTTCGTGTTGTTATTGTGTCTGTTTACATAATTTAATTAATCGTTATAATTACCCAAAGACTTAATTAGCAAAAATCTTCATTTCACGTAATCAATCTCTGTAACAAAAAGCAATTTCCAGTTTACTTCAGTTTATAAATGGAAATATTATTCTAATGTATGTTATACGAAAAGTTGGATGATAAGTTATTCTAAAACTTTTAGAATCATACAAAGTGCTTGATGGATGACTTTATCTAAAGTTACACGTAAAACAACGAAGTAAAATAATAGGTATAAGAAATAAGCTCCATTATCCTGCAAACTTCATGCTAAATGTATATGGAATTTGATTACACGAAACTAAAGGAGAAACCTTCGAGTTTGGTTCGAACTTTCACTCACAAAAGTTGATAGGAAAAAGTGTACATTAAAAGTTAGTTTACAATTACTTAAATTACGAAAATATTGAAATATGCGAACAGAGCTTATTAATATGAAGATTTTGTAGTTATAGGACCTCTATTGATTAATAATTTAATCATTAAATCGCTTGTGTTATATACCAATTTTGCAGCATATTGATATCAAGAGCGTACAGGCCTGACGCTGGAAGCTGGCGGAAATTTTAAAATGGCGTGGATGCGCGGTGGCAAAAGTAGGCAGTTTTAGGTATAAACATTGCAGCCCTCATTCTTCAGTATTTCTATCAGGGCGTAGATTAAATCTTTAAAAGCAGGGATCCGTGAGTAAGTAATACACATACAAACAGAAGAACTAATTGTTGATGTTGGTGACAGTGATAGAGATTCCGATGATGACAGTGAATGTGAAAACTAACTATAAAACAAAANGTTAGGCCGGAAACTTATCAATCCACCCTCGTATATACATATATAAATCTAACTACCGATGGTACATTTAATTGTCGGTATTTCCAAATGTATTTTTAATGGGGTGGGTTCAATTGTCCTTTTGTGTAGGAACATTCCACAACCAGGTAAAATATAAAAGTCACTGACACCATTATAAGCACTGAACAAAAATTTTATAATGAAAAACGTTAAAAAAAGCTATATTTACATGTGCACTGTCGCAATAATCATTTTTTTAAAGGTGCATATCCATAACTCAATAAGTCCTTGTGTGAGGCTCCCTTTATCCTAATAACTTAGCCGGTCCCTATCATTGGATGCACTTTGTCTTATCTCCCACAGTTTATTTCAGGCTTATAGATTTTTTGAATTTCAATTCATATGGTTGTGAATTTTATAACCTCCTAAATCGAATGGTCTTCGTTTAACCGGTGAACGTGAAGACTATTTATGTCATAAAAAGAGAAATTATATCACAGATTTGTTTATCAATCTAGCACATACACATCACAAAATCTCAAGACGATTTGCATGAGAATTTAGTGCTTTTTAATGATGATTTAGTGCCTTAATTAATATCTTATATTGTATATAAGACATGAAAATTTTTCAACATGCGATATATTGTAAAATTATGTTTTCCAATGCATAGGTATCTACTCACTCGCTACTACTAATAGTAATATTGATACAAAATATGAGGTACTAAAATTTAATTAATGCAGTGAATTAGGCTCATGAGAATCGTTATGCAAGTTTGTGATATGGGGGTGCTCTAGCTTACCAAGACATGCTGAAGATTATTCAACACATTTTGTATTATTAATAAATAACGTTTTAGTGTTGGGAGATCGACAAATAATAGTTGAACCATTTTTTGTTCAAGTTTCATGGATGTTATAAAAACTTCTGTTAGATACCTTTAATCATTATCATTATCATCATAAGGTCTTCAGTCTTAAAACTGGTTCGACACGCACCTCAAGTCCTTCCTATCCCGAGAGTGACCTCTCGCGTCCCTGAATTTCTTCTAAACCCAAATTGATTTACCTCTAATAATTTTTTCTTCCTTTTTTACATCCTTCTCTGTACAATTCTAGACTTTTGCCGCATGGGAAGTTAAGCTAATTGTTCTAAATGTCTCGTTACTACGAAATTCCACTACCACATCCTCCGGGACTTTCCCCGTCTCGTAAAAGTGACTAAGTAGCTTAAACATACGATCTCTAACCTCTTGTCCTGCATGTTTTAAGAATTTCCACTTGTATCCCATTTATATCTAGCACTTTATTATTCTTTAAGTTTTTTAATGCCACATCGAACTCTTCTTCTCAAAATTAGCATGAATTTAGTCGAATAAACAAACAAAAAATAGATTCCAATATGAGACGAAGCATCTTCTTTTGAATGATTTAAATATTAATATGATACCAACCTTAATATAATATATACATATATTACCAGTTGACTTGTTTTAAGGGTTCCGTACCTCAAAAGAAAAAAAGGAACCCTTATAGGATCGCTTCGTTATCCGTCTGTCTGTCATTCAAGACCTTTTTTTTTTCAAGAACGCGTGGAGGTATCAAGTTGACATTAATATCAAATACTCACTCAGGTCTGCAATCCCTTGGGGCTGTAAAAAAATCAAACTTCTAAATCAAAACATGGTCGTTTATGCCGCATATTTTAATACTTGCAAGGGAATTCACATCTACCGTTGATCCAGAATCATCAAAATTTTTCGAGAAGTAAAGTGAAAAATCCTAAAATCGTAAATTTGTAGGTACATCACAAAAAAAATTTTTTTAATTAAAATATTGTATAATAATATTTGGGGAGTGATTTTGGGGAGAAATTTAAGACATAGGCACTCGAAAAAAGTAGGAAAAATCTTCGAAACTCGATNCTCCTGGGAATGGAACGTTAATTGTGCCATCCGAATAAGCAGTAATCGAGCTCCGTGTAAATCACAATTATCCTCGAATACGCCACCAAGCCATAAATCTATTTTTTGCGGTTGTTCGATTTTATTTTGCGCTATTGTGAGCTTGCCAATGGTTGCCAGCGTTTCTAAAATGTTAACACGAATGTCTGATGAAGCTGATTACACAAAGGCCACTGAACAATTTAAAATAAAAATCTGTGATTTCTGTGTTAGTCCAACTCTTGCCTCTTCTGTTACAATTAATGGTTACAGAAAAATCTTATAAAAGAACGGATTAAGTGATAAAAGTAATTGTCCATGAGTCCTTCAAATGTAGATAGTAATTTTATGCTTTTTCATTCTAATCGTCACGGCGCCGGCGTAGGGGTCTTACTCCAGGTCACAAGTAAATGTAAATAAACACAAAAAGATATATATTGAATGATTGAACAATGTCGATGCGCAGGGGCGAACGCAGAAGATATTATCAGTGGGGGGAGCCGTTAATAAAAAATTTTAAAAAAGTTACTTTTTTGGAATTGCAGTGCCCATACAAGCTTGATTTTTTAATTTTATGACGAAATATTGATCATGAATTAAACTTCTCATACATTTAGTACTTTTAGTTATAATAATTTTTGGTAGATAAAAGCTACAAAGAAATTCTATTGCGACTACAATGTAAAATCAATTCTTCAATAGAACAGGAATAGCAAACAAAAATAATATTGTAAATCGATAAATAGTGAGTAATATGAAATTCCTATACATAAAAGTGCAGATAATTGAGGGACAAAACCAGCTATTAGTGAGGGATGAATGCAAAATTGGAAAAAATATTGAGCTTAGCAAAAATAAATTTAGAATTATTAGATGTAATTGTGAAAACATAAAATGTAAAGAATGTGCAAATTTCTCATACATTTCAAGGGGAAGGAGGTCGGAACCCCCAAAAACCTCCCCTGCGTTGCGTCTATTAATGCGGCAATCTGGGCTCGTTTTGGTTTTGTTACTTGAGTTGTTTTGTTATACGTCTTTGGTTTATTTAGTGAAAATTCATGCTAAAAAAAATTTGGTTGCTGTTATGGTGTACTGTTTAACATGAATGTTTAAATGATGGTCTTCAAAATTTCAACCTCGAATCGCATTGCTTTACAATCTATTGACTCGGCGTTCGCCATAAATGAATCGCGAAATTATAGAGCGACCGATTTAGAGATTTTAAGTACCTACCGACGCACGAAGAACGTTAAATAAATTCCAACGTGACACTAAACTACCGTAAAAATGGGGAATTTACGCAAAAAGCGATTTACGAAAGTATAATTACAGTCCGGGCCATTATTCTGCTTATAAAATTAAATTGAGTTGCGAATAACTTTTCAGTATTAAATTTGATTCCAAGAAAATATTTTATGAGGTTTTGGAAATATAGAAAAAATCGTTTCTTCTTATGGTCATTTTCACTCCTCTTATCTTTTAGACGATAGAAAAGTTGAGAATGCCCGGAAGTCTTTTGTCTAAAGTTACCGTAATATCTAGTTATTTATATAATAGAAAAAGTTCACCCGAAAATAATCCTTAAATTATTTTGATCTGGCAGTTTTACATCATCATAACTACATTAGGTACATAATTTTATTTTATTTTATGGATGTTTGTCTTTCCCTGTTTACCCATTAATCACAAACGGGATACAAGTCATAATGGTAACGATGCCTAGGATTAATTGAAACAGCAAAAGTGGACTATTTAGAGTTCCAGCATCTATACCTGTTTTTCTATATGCCTGAGATACTTGCGTAATATTCCACGCCTGAATTTTTGGCAAGATTTGACTTATTATTGGTTAATACTTTAAGCTAATATCTATTTTATTGTTTTGAAGTTTTAATTTGGATTATGTCTGATTATTGACTTTGATCGACATTATCTATCTAATTTTTGCATCCCAGAATAATTGAATGTACATGTACGTAAGATTCCCAAACTGTTATTATATGCAAATATATTTTAAAATTATATCTCAGATAAAATTGTAATTGTAAATCTAAGCACAATACTTTTGACCCTCATAAACCTTCTTAAATATAGTTTATTAATACCGATTTTATGCCTTTTTGAAAATGTTATTTAGAAATTTGACTTTCTTCTACTGTCATTATTACCTTTCGTAACCGTCGAAACACTATTTGCCCGGTTGCTCATGCCTTTAAGGTTTTATGGAAGTCATAAAGTTCTCTATTGAAGCTCACATGACGCTAAAACGATAGATTCGTTCAATATTCGATTTTAAAAGTGGGAAAGGTAAATTTGATATTTGTAATAATACTTCCAAAGAAATAATCTAGACGAGCGAAGCCAGTCGATTTATTTGCAACATTTTATACATACGTATATCAAGTTAGTACGACAAGGTTATTTTTCTTGTTTCTGCATTAACAATAATTTGTCACATTGTTGCTAATTTGTTAGCAAATCCAAAAATTTGTAATTCCAGCAGGAAAACAGACGAAATGCTACCCTGATATCAGCATAGCGTATCTAGCAGAAATACAAATGGCATAAAAATGTACTGTAAGGACTAAAATGTAAATACAAAATAAAAAATACTTTTTTTTAGTATTATTTGCCATTGAAGGTATTAGAAGCTTAACAAAGGGACAAAGATACATTCCATGAATGCCTTCTAATTGTTTAACTGAAAAAAGCCCAAAAAATTCTAAACTCCTTGAAAATGGATAATCTAAAATATTGGATCGATGTTGTTTTCCGGGTTCAATGTCATGGTCCATGGAATTTTGAAGTTCCAAATTGATATCAGCACATGCCAAATCACCACTTATCGTACCTTTAGCAAGAAACTACGAAATTCTATAAATTACGACAAAATAGCCCGCAAAACAATATCGAATTGATACATGCCAGCTGCGTAAAACTGAAAACTACAAAATATTGTAGTGTGCTAATAAATGCGTATAATCCAAAAGTCTTAAAAAAACAATTGGAAAAACTTCCCTTATTAGCTGAACCCAATGCTAAAGGAATTATGGATTCCATTTCTTTCTCTTATTACAATATGTTAAATATTATAAGTAACATAAGTATTTTGATATAAAATGACTGATGTTGATTTTACATCAATAAAATTATTTGCAACCCTATTAGTATAGAAAAAAC
>NW_020438956.1:1705459-1709048 GCF_000699045.2 Agrilus planipennis
AAATTTTATTTATTCTAATTACAGTATAAAACCTTTGTAAAGAAATAGAAATGTGCAAAATGGTTTCTTAAAAGTATTTAAATACAAAATCGAAACACTTTTTTGATTTGTTATTTCAAATGTAAAATACAAAATAGATTTCCCTTGAGATATAGTTTATCTTTATGTTATAGTTTCTTCAGTTCAGCAACAAATAATTCTTATATATGCTTCCTTATTTTTCTTTGTCACCCGTTTTAATTGGAAAAAAGACACTGATGCCAAAATAGTTTGTTTAGCGTGAAAGATCAGAGCCAAAACAGGGTTGCAAATAATTTTATTGATGTAAAATCAACATCAATCATTTTATATCAAAATACTTACAACCCCGTTTGTTTCTGATCTTTTCCATATTGTAATAAAAGAAGGAAATTGAATCCATAGTTTCTTTAGTTTTGGGTTCATCTAATAAGTGTTTTTAAGTTTTTCGAATCGTTTTCTAAGAATTTTGGATTATAGGCATTTATTAGCACACCAGAATATCTTGTACTATAGTTTTCAGGTTTACACAGCTGGCATATATCAATTTGATATTGTTTTGCGGTCTGCTTTGTCGTAATTCATAGAATTTCGTAGTTCCTTGCTAAAGGTGGGATAAGCGGTAATTTGACAGGTGCAGATATCAATTTGGAACTTCGAAATTCCATGAATCATGACGTTGAACCTGGAAAAAATTATCGATCCAATATTTTAGATTATTCATTTTCAAGGAATTTAGATTTTTTTTGGGATCTGTTCAGTTAAAGAATTAGAAACCATTCATGGAATATCTCTTTGTCTCCATTTTAAGTTTTTATTATCTTCAATGGCCAATGTGAGCAACTTTGTTACCAACTAATTCAGTTTGAAATGTAAAAAGTTAAGAGAATATTAAATTTAGATTTCATTGTAAAAGAAAGATAAGATTTATAAATGGATTGTTATATTTTAGAATTTATGTAGAACAAAGCATTAAAGAAATTTATGGCGGGCTTCGCCTTCCTAAATTTCCCCCTGTATACAGTGTTGTAGGGGCAAATTAGAGTTAGATTTAGATAGTGTGAGAACGTCTAATAAGGAATAACTTTGAATAAACGAATAACAATATGATGTTATGTGATCTTATAAAGATTAAACCGTATCTTGCGATTAATTGAGAATCAAGACTCATTTTAACAAACGAATTCACTTTTTCACTAATCGTAAGTAAAACACTTGACCTAATTTCCTAATTTCAAAATGGAGTTCTCGGCGTTAAGAGGTGCGGAATTGTCGACTCTGCAATGTATTTTAGTTGATGTTTAAACGAGGCAGTTTGTCGTGCAAGTTGAAGTTGTTGAGGCAAGACGTTCCAAACTTTTATGTTTATGAGTTAAAAAATTTTATACATATAAAATTCTTTCCAATGTGACATAACCCAGTTTCCTTTTAAACGTCATTCCTCTTTTCCAATCTACCACAATTTTAGTATGCGACGTGCACCTGCATTCAAAGTTGAATAGCTATTCACAAAGTTACGATTATGTCCAATCCATAAAAATGAAACGAAATTTTCCGTATATACAGATCTGATTAAAATATGCTAATATTTAGTGCTCTTCGAAATTTATCTCACGAATGTAATACTGATACTCAGAAAGAATCCAATGCAAATTTTAGTTTAATAATGAGGTTGACTGACATGAGCTTTGCGAATGTAGAATGGATTAGTTCTTAGTTCTTATTTAGTTAGGTATTTTCTATGATATTAAGTGGACTAAGTGTTTTTATCAGAAATAAGTACATGAAAACAGGTTTTCCCAAATTATTAGACCTCTGTAAATTTAAATTTTAGTTCAAAGTACTTCTACCATACGAATTTTGAATAAAATAATTCGATAAAATATTCTGTCGAAACTGCCAGATGCGGATCGCGATCTCGAACTTTTTGGATCTCATCAGCGCGTCGCAGACAGCTCCGGCAGAACACAGACCAACTTTTACCTGTTGTCTTAACAGTGCGTTTTAGAATATATTTTCTAAAAAGTTAGTCTACATTCTGTCGGAGCTGTCTGCGACGCGCTGATGAGATCGACAAAGATCGAAATCGCGATCCGCGTCTGGCAGTTTCGATAGAATACAAACCACTTCGAATTATTTTATTCGGTTCTAACTCCCATTTCTGCCTCTAATATATCTCTGACTTGATCTTCATGCCTGAGAATGTGTCCTATCAACCTATCTCGCCTAGTTTTTATTGACTTCCATAAAGTCGTCTGTCCTACTATTCTTTCTAGAATCTCCTCATTTCTAACCTTCTCTATCCACGGTATTCTCATCATTCGCCTGTAATACCATATTTCGAACGCTTCTAACTTTTCTTTTCCGCAGCACCCACCGTCCATGTTTCGCATCCGTACAGCGCCCCTCCCCAAACATATACCTTTAACAATCTTTTTCTTATTTCTAAATTAACCGTTCGCGAATATAGAAGTGACTTTTTTATTAAAGGTGACTCGACCCTGCGCTATCCTCTGCTTTATATCCCTACTACTTCTTCCGTCTTGACTTATCTTACTTCCTTGAAACCTACATATTCGCTCTTTCCCTACTTATTGTTCCCTTGCATACCAGTATTTTTGACGTAACAACGTCTTATAATTCGATGGAGCCGGCTACACGCACGAAAAAACATGACTCATGCGGCGTTACATCGCTCTGAGGCGTTCCATTTAAGGCTTGAAGTGCAAGCGAGAGCGCGGAACGAGCGACAAAGAGGCACAANTTAATACTATAATTTACGCCTACTGAAAGCTTATTTGTGTATCGGTTCCAAGTGACTTACCCAAATAGGTCATAAATGGGCAAGTACCTGCGCGACCGCTCGCCAACTTCCTTCGTCAGACCTGTACGTTCGTCATGGATTATATCTCCTGCCTTTCCCTGTTGGGCTTAATTGCACGTCTCTGGCTTACTATTAAATAAATAATTTGCATTCTTCTGCAGTAGGTATTTCGAAGAGTTTCCGTTTCTTTTGTTCTGTTCATCACATTATATTAGTTTCTAATTTAGGTAAATTTAAATGTAGACAATGTTTATAATGTTTAGAAATTGGGTGAGTTCCTAACATTATTTCAGTAAAATAATATTATGTTTGTAGACGTATACATAGTTGCCAAGTCAACATCAGGAAAGAGTATATTTAATTGAAAAAGTTACTAGTAAATGACAATGGCAACGATGTTGGTTGCACCCATGTATCAAAAACAAATGAAAAATAGTGTACTTTATATGAACAACAACAACAACAACAGTTTTCGTACTATAAGTATATAGAAACCATTACAGACAGAAAACATAATACTCTGACAAAACCTTTACGGTCATTATTTTTCATGGAAGGCAAAAACCGTTACAGAAAATGCACTTTGACAATGTCAAATTGGTCGAGAAGGAGTTCCAATTTAACATTTCCAATGTAGTTCAACTTTTAATGAGAAAATTCAATTTTTTCGCAATACTTTACGCAATAAATAAACAAAATAACGTTTTTATGATACCTATTAAGTACTAAATAGAGTACTAATAAAAA
>NW_020438956.1:1710457-1712358 GCF_000699045.2 Agrilus planipennis
CGGAGCTGCCTGCGACGCGCTGATGAGATCCAAAAAGATCGAAATCGCGATCCGCGTCTGGCAGTTTCGACAGAATACAGACCACTTCGAATTATTTCACTTCAATTATTTTGTTATCTTTTCTTTTTGCGCCGTCAACAAATTATGGTTTTCGTTGAAATGTAATTCTACGCAGTAGATGCGTTATTAAATTTTTTATTGTTCCCTTTATATTCTGACTCGTACAGTTAGAAGCGGGATTCCCTTGGAGGAAACCGTTTTAATAAACAATTTATATGAAATTAAAGTTCCGTTACATACTAAATAACGCTGTCCTCTTGTAATACATTGTCAGATATACTTGTACATAAGTAATTATAGTTTACCTACAATTTAGAATTATCGTCATTTTTCGCCTTCACTCAACCGGGAGAAATAACTCTTCGATTAAATTTCCTTTTGAGTTGTAATGGAATCGCAACGGGGTGTTTTATCTGAGGAAAGATTGATCTGAAAAGTTAAGTTTTGCCAAATTCGATTTCCCAAGTTACCGTAGCTAATGATACTTAAATTGCATTAGGAAACTTGAACGATTACGAACGAATCGAATCGAATGCAATCTTTTATACGGTTCTAATGCGTAAGCACCGAAAAGCACAAAAATCGTACAAATCCTTTCAGTTCTCAAGCTTATGATTAGATGTGTTTAGTAAATGGTTCTGAATGCAACGTAATTAATAAACGTCTCGGGATAACTTTGACGACGTCAGTAAAAGGCCGTGGAAGTTCATAGAGCCCTTGAAATAAAGTGATCGAGAGCCAAGTTCTCTGCGCTAAGAACGAACTTTAAAGGAAATTGGTTTAATACTTACAGTCAGTTAAGATCGCTCATTAATATTCACTTTAATAAATGGATTACTCCTTTTTGCGTTTTAAAACGTTCAATGACACAGAAGTGACGACAGAATAATGTTAAATGGATTCAGTTTTAGTGGAGTGGTAGTGCAATACCTTTTATTTCTTTACTACGATGCTTAAAGTTCGTCCCTTAACAATTTTAGTTTTATGAATATTCAAACAGCCTCCCTATCTCATTAGCCGCTAGGAAGTAGCTTTTGGATAGGACGTACGTACATATACCATACATCAAATTGAACGTCCCGGCATTCTACGTTCATTTAAAAAGGGTGCGAAACGACTGGCCGCACGGCTGACAAGAAACGCCTGGAAATTTTGTGTGAAATGGTTCGAATTCTTCCATGCCAGCATTTTGCAAGTATTGTATATTATATGGTTTTGAGTGGTATCAAATGAGAGGTACATATGTCTATTCATACCTACAAATACAAAATTAAAAAACAGTGAAAAAGTTCATCGTGGCACTATCCACATTAGTAAAAATGCAGGGAAATTTGGAGTAAAGTCATGTAGTGGGGCATTTGGTCTTATTATTTTATGCATTATTTTATAGAAGTCAAAAGCACAAAACTTAAAATTTCAATTTAGTTTTTACAACATAAAAAATTGTTGGATGAAGTCAATTATTTTCGAATAATCACTTTCATCAATTTTTTCTCCTATGTGAATAAATTCAAACACTTTGAAACTTTAAAAGTGTATTATACAAGAAAGAACCATGAATATTTACAATTATAACTAGTTGCTTTCAGGGAGATTGTTGCACTGAATTCTTAATATTAAAAGGATAATAATTACACCTCTGATTTCCCTACCAACTACAATTTTAACAATAGAAATACAGCCGGTAACAAATACCTAAGTTATTGATATAAAGAACTATATACATATGTAAATTTAACTACCGATGGTACATTTAATTATCGGTACTTCCAAATGTACTTTTAATGGGGTGGGTTCTATTGTCCTTTTGTGTACGAACATTCCACAACCAGGTAAATATA
>NW_020438956.1:1713764-1715715 GCF_000699045.2 Agrilus planipennis
AGTGCTTTTTATGATGATTTAGTGCCTTAATTAATATCTTATATTGCATATACTACATGAAAATTGTCCAACACTACTACTCTACTATTGGGAGTTTTCTAGTTTACAAGACATGCTGAAGATTATTTGACATATTTGAAAACTATTTTCTGTTGTTAAAAATCTTTTAGTGTTGGGAGATCGACAAGTAATAGTTGAACCATTTTTTGTTCAAGATTCATGGATGTTATAAAAACTTCTGTTACATACCTTTAGTATTACACTATAAACATTTGGTGGCAATGAAGCAATTTATTTTGCGAGGGTTTTAGGATGCTTTGTGCACTTAAAATCGCAAACTAACGAATTAGTTAGTTTGTTGTTGCTACGGGTTTACACAGATACAAAGTTGAAACGTTCACCTGAAGAAGGGTCGATATCGTTTCGTCGTGGGATTCCGGTTGCATTAATTGGTTGTTTGCGAGTAAAATTAGTTAGGAAAGCGTTTATTTTTTGCCCGACTTGCGCCGAATATCCAGCGGAGATGAACGTATTTTCTCCTGGGAATGGAACGTTAATTGTGCCATCCGAATAAGCAGTAATCGAGCTCCGTGTAAATCACAATTATCCTCGAATACGCCACCAAGCCATAAATCTATTTTTTGCGGTTGTTCGATTTTATTTTGCGCTATTGTGAGCTTGCCAATGGTTGCCAGCGTTTCTAAAATGTTAACACGAATGTCTGATGAAGCTGATTACACAAAGGCCACTGAACAATTTAAAATAAAAATCTGTGATTTCTGTGTTAGTCCAACTCTTGCCTCTTTTGTTACAATTAATGGTTACAGAAAAATCTTATAAAAGAACGGATTAAGTGATAAAAGTAATTGTCCATGAGTCCTTCAAATGTAGATAGTAATTTTATGCTTTTTCATTCTAATCGTCACGGCGCCGGCGTAGGGGTCTTACTCCAGGTCACAAGTAAATGTAAATAAACACAAAAAGATATATATTGAATGATTGAACAATGTCGATGCGCAGGGGCGAACGCAGAAGATATTATCAGTGGGGGGAGCCGTTAATAAAAAATTTTAAAAAAGTTACTTTTTTGGAATTGCAGTGCCCATACAAGCTTGATTTTTTAATTTTATGACGAAATATTGATCATGAATTAAACTTCTCATACACTTAGTACTTTTAGTTATAATAATTTTTGGTAGATAAAAGCTACAAAGAAATTCTATTGCGACTACAATGTAAAATCAATTCTTCAATAGAACAGGAATAGCAAACAAAAATAATATTGTAAATCGATAAATAGTGAGTAATATGAAATTCCTATACATAAAAGTACAGATAATTGAGGGACAAAACCAGCTATTAATCAGGGGTGAATGCAAAATTGGAAAAAATATTGAGCTTAGCAAAAATAAATTTAGAATTATTAGATGTAATTGTGAAAACATAAAATGTAAAGAATGTGCAAATTTCTCATACATTTCAAGGGGAAGGAGGTCGGAACCCCCAAAAACCTCCCCTGCGTTGCGTCTATTAATGCGGCAATCTGGGCTCGTTTTGGTTTTGTTACTTGAGTTGTTTTGTTATACGTCGTTAGTTTAGTTAGTGAAAATTCTTGCTAAAAAAAATTTGGTTGCTGTTATGGTGTACTGTTTAACATGAATGTTTAAATGATGGTCTTCAAAATTTCAACCTCGAATCGCATTGCTTTACAATCTATTGACTCGGCGTTCGCCATAAATGAATCGCGAAATTATAAAGCGACCGATTTAGAGATTTTAAGTACCTACCGACGCACGAAGAACGTTAAATAAATTCCAACGTGACACTAAACTACCGTAAAAATGGGGAATTTACGCAAAAAGCGATTTACGAAAGTATAATTACAGTCCGGGCCATTATTCTGCTTATAAAATTAAATTGAGTTGCGAATAACTTTTCAGTATTAAATTTG
>NW_020438956.1:1715866-1718369 GCF_000699045.2 Agrilus planipennis
AGTTGAGAATGCCCGGAAGTCTTTTGTCTAAAGTTACCGTAATATCTAGTTATTTATATAATAGAAAAAGTTCACCCGAAAATAATCCTTAACTATTTGAAACTATTTTGCTCTGGCAGTTTTACATTATCATAACTACATTACATAATTTTATTTTATTTTTTTTATGGATGTTTGCTTTTCCCGATTTACCCATTAACCACAAACGGGATACAAGTCATAATGTCAATTCCAGCCGCTGTACCTGGTTTTTCATATGCCTGAGATACTTACTACGTAATATTCAAAGTCTGAATTTTTGACAGGATTTGACTTATTATTGATTAATACTTTAAGCTAATATCTATTTCATTGTTTTGAAGTTTTAATTTGGATTATGTCTGCATTTTGACTCTGATCAACATTATCTAATTTCTGCATCCCAGAGTAAATGAGTGTACATGTACGTGAGATTCCCAAAATATATATCTATTTTAAAATTATATCTCATATAAAATTTCAATTTTAAATCTAAACCCAAAGCTTTTGAGTTCTATAAACCTTATTAAATATAGTTTATTAATATCGATTTTATGTCTTTTTGAAAATGTTATTTAGAAATTTGACTTTCTTCCACTGTCATTATTACTTTTCGTAACCGTCGAAACACTGTTTGCTCGGTTGCTCATGCCTTTAAGGTTTTATTGAAGTCATAAAGTTCTCTATTGAAGCTCACATGACGCTAAAACAATAGATTCGTTCAATACTCGATTTTAAAAGTGGGAAAGGTCAGTTTGATATTTGTAATAATACTTCCAAAGAAATAATCTGGACGAGCGAAGCCAGTCGATTTATTTGCAACACAACATTTTATACCTACATACGTATATCAAGTTAGTACGACAAGATTATTTTTCTTGTTTCTACATTAACAATAATTTGTCGCATTGTCGCTAATTTGTTACCAAATCCAAAGATTTGTAATTCCAGCCGATTACTGGAAAACAGACGAAATGCTAGCCTGATAACAGCATAGCGTATCTAGCAGAAATACAAATGGCATAAAAATGTACTGTAAGGACTAAAATGTAAATACAAAATAAAAAATACTTTTTTTTAGTATTATTTGCCATTGAAGGTATTAGAAGCTTAACAAAGGGACAAAGATACATTCCATGAATGCCTTCTAATTGTTTAACTGAAAAAAGCCCAAAAAATTCTAAACTCCTTGAAAATGGATAATCTAAAATATTGGATCGATGTTGTTTTCCGGGTTCAATGTCATGGTCCATGGAATTTTGAAGTTCCAAATTGATATCAGCACATGCCAAATCACCACTTATCGTACCTTTAGCAAGAAACTACGAAATTCTATAAATTACGACAAAATAGCCCGCAAAACAATATCGAATTGATACATGCCAGCTGCGTAAAACTGAAAACTACAAAATATTGTAGTGTGCTAATAAATGCGTATAATCCAAAAGTCTTAAAAAAACAATTGGAAAAACTTCCCTTATTAGCTGAACCCAATGCTAAAGGAATTATGGATTCCATTTCTTTCTCTTATTACAATATGTTAAAGATTGGAAACAAAATGGGGTTGTAAATATTTTGATATAAAATGATTGATGTTGATTTTACATCAATAAAATTATTTGCAACCCTATTAGTCTAGAAAAAACATCAATATTTAAAACATAGATATTTATAAAAACCCATATATTTTGCAATTGTTTTATTTTGATATTCCTTATGAAGAATAATAGCCAACTGCTATAAAATACGCGACTAACGATATAGAAGTCAACTTTTATTCTTACTTAGTTCAAAAGTATTTTCAGATCCAGTTCGAAATTCGCATTGAAATGTAAATTGATCTCGTGCGAACGAAAATATGACTTTTCAGTTGAAAACTTTATTATAATAGGAAAGAAGGAAGTTGCTCCTTCAGAAGACTAAAAACTTGGAAAAAATATTCTGTTCCTTCAACGTCAGTATTCGCTGAAATGTGAAAATCTTTTCAATGTTAAACATATATAACATACAAGAAAATCCCTCATGTCCTGAATTCGGTGCGGACCCATTTCGGGGTTTATAAACAGAAAAAGGAATAGTAAAAAGCTCTGGGACACATTGTCTAGACTGCATATATCTACCTCGGCATATAAATCATGTAAACATCAAGATATTCACTACCGTCTGTCATAATATAATATTTCTTAACATATATCATTCAGCAACTGACAACGATTACTCCTAACTCCTTTTCTTTTCATTTATTATTCGTGTATTTATTTGTTGAATAAATCATCTACTTAGGTGCATGCCTATAGGTACATGTTTAAAACGTTCTTTAATTTTGTTGTGAGATGTACGAGATGTTCTAAAATTGATTAGTCGATTAATGACAAAAGAATAAGACCAAGGTAAAGACCAGAGATGTACAAATTATTATTTTTTTAAAGTATTTAATTACAAAATGCAAATATTTTTTTGATTTGTTATTTCAAATGTAAAATAC
>NW_020438956.1:1718732-1722178 GCF_000699045.2 Agrilus planipennis
TTTAGCGTGAAAGATCAGAGCCAAAACAGGGTTGCAAATAATTTTATTGATGTAAAATCAACATCAATCATTTTATATCAAAATACTTACAACCCCGTTTGTTTCTGATCTTTTCCATATTGTAATAAAAGAAGGAAATTGAATCCATAGTTTCTTTAGTTTTGGGTTCATCTAATAAGTGTTTTTAAGTTTTTCGAATCGTTTTCTAAGAATTTTGGATTATAGGCATTTATTAGCACACCAGAATATCTTGTACTATAGTTTTCAGGTTTACACAGCTGGCATATATCAATTTGATATTGTTTTGCGGTCTGCTTTGTCGTAATTCATAGAATTTCGTAGTTCCTTGCTAAAGGTGGGATAAGCGGTAATTTGACAGGTGCAGATATCAATTTGGAACTTCGAAATTCCATGAATCATGACGTTGAACCTGGAAAAAATTATCGATCCAATATTTTAGATTATTCATTTTCAAGGAATTTAGATTTTTTTTGGGATCTGTTCAGTTAAAGAATTAGAAACCATTCATGGAATATCTCTTTGTCTCCATTTTAAGTTTTTATTATCTTCAATGGCCAATGTGAGCAACTTTGTTACCAACTAATTCAGTTTGAAATGTAAAAAGTTAAGAGAATATTAAATTTAGATTTCATTGTAAAAGAAAGATAAGATTTATAAATGGATTGTTATATTTTAGAATTTATGTAGAACAAAGCATTAAAGAAATTTACGGCGGGCTTCGCCTTCCTAAATTTCCCCCTGTATACAGTGTTGTAGGGGCAAATTAGAGTTAGATTTAGATAGTGTGAGAACGTCTAATAAGGAATAACTTTGAATAAACGAATAACAATATGATGTTATGTGATCTTATAAAGATTAAACCGTATCTTGCGATTAATTGAGATTCAAGACTCATTTTAACAAACGAATTCACTTTTTCACTAATCGTAAGTAAAACACTTGACCTAATTTCCTAATTTCAAAATGGAGTTCTCGGCGTTAAGAGGTGCGGAATTGTCGACTCTGCAATGTATTTTAGTTGATGTTTAAACGAGGCAGTTTGTCGTGCAAGTTGAAGTTGTTGAGGCAAGACGTTCCAAACTTTTATGTTTATGAGTTAAAAAATTTTATACATATAAAATTCTTTCCAATGTGACATAACCCAGTTTTCTTTTAAACGTCATTCCTCTTTTCCAATCTACCACAATTTTAGTATGCGACGTGCACCTGCATTCAAAGTTGAATAGCTATTCACAAAGTTACGATTATGTCCAATCCATAAAAATGAAACGAAATTTTCCGTATATACAGATCTGATTAAAATATGCTAATATTTAGTGCTCTTCGAAATAACTAGATAGATTTATCTCACGAATGTAATACTGATACTCAGAAAGAATCCAATGCAAATTTTAGTTTAATAATGAGGTTGACTGACATGAGCTTTGCGAATGTAGAATGGATTAGTTCTTAGTTCTTATTTAGTTAGGTATTTTCTATGATATTAAGTGGACTAAGTGTTTTTATCAGAAATAAGTACATGAAAACAGGTTTTCCCAAATTATTAGACCTCTGTAAATTTAAATTTTAGTTCAAAGTACTTCTACCATACGAATTTTGAATAAAATAATTCGATAAAATATTCTGTCGAAACTGCCAGACGCGGATCGCGATCTCGAACTTTTGGGATCTCATCAGCGCGTCGCAGACAGCTCCGACAGAACACAGACCAACTTTTACCTGCTGTCTTAACAGTGCGTTTTAGAAAATATTTTCTAAAAAGTTAGTCTGTATTCTGTCGGAGCTGTCTGCGACGCGCTGATGAGATCCAAAAANTATTGTCGATAACATTTTTCTTTATACCTACTTACTTGTATAATACATCGAGTGTCCCATTTTAATCTGCCACCGCAAATATTCTGCCATTGAATTTTTTAAAATCGAAAAATTAATTAATTATACAAAAGTTGTTAGGTTTTGTGTGGTCAACAAATTCTCTGATACGACATCGTGTCCGAGAAGCCTTGATGAAGCCCTGCGATGCCCAACGTGATAGTTTTAAATAGAACCCTATTTTTGTATTGCAGAATTTGAATTTATCTATATATAAAATGCATCCATATATGGTCTAAAAAGATTTTCTTGACATTCGGATCTTCCTCGAGGTTCATAAAAATACTTCTTTCAAATATTTCAAATGTAGAAAATACCACAAAAGACGCGGTAAACGCCATCTGTAGTATGATGCTACATTTTAGGATTACGTTTACCGCGGCATTTGTTGTAGTTTATAAAACGCATTGTTAAGACAGCAGGTAAAATTTGTCTGTGTTCTGTCGAAGCTGTGTACGACGCGCTGATGAGATCCAAAAAGATCGAAATCGCGATCCGCGTCTGGCAGTTTCGACAGAATACAGACCACTTCGAATTATTTTATTCGATTAAGGAAACATGCCTATCACGTTGAGGTTAGCTACGCCGGGATTCGTTTCAGCAAGTAGATATCCATATATTTAAATGGACCTTGTTGGAGCATACGTAATCCTAAAATGTAGCATCGTACTACAGATGACGTTTACCGCGCCATTTGTGGTATTTCCTAATATGAATTTTGACAAAATCTATTTACAAGCATTTTTAAAAAATCAGCCACATATTTAAACATCATCACTTCGTCAGTTCTAAGTCTGGTTGACCAAACGCACCTGCACTTTTTCCTAAACTTCCTTCCTGAGCTAATCTTCGCATTTCCCTAAAACTAGAACATCCCACACCCATAACTATTTGCGAACAGTTATCTCATCAAGGTCCACCACTACCCCTCCTAATTCCCATTTCTGCCTCTAATATGTCTCTGACTTCATCTTTATGCCTGAGAATGTGTCCTATCGACCTATCTCGCCTAGTCTTTATTGACTTCCATAAAGTTGTCTGTCCTACTATTCTTTCTAGAATCTCCTCATTTCTAACCTTCTCTATCCACGGTATTCTCATCATTCGCCTGTAATACCATATTTCGAACGCTTCTAACTTTTCTTTTCCGCAGCACCCACCGTCCATGTTTCGCATCCGTACAGCGCCCCTCCCCAAACATATACCTTTAACAATCTTTTTCTTATTTCTAAATTAACCGTTCGCGAATATAGAAGTGACTTTTTTATTAAAGGTGACTCGACCCTGCGCTATCCTTTGCTTTATATCCCTACTACTTCTTCCGTCTTGACTTATCTTACTTCCTTGATACCTACATATTCGCTCTTTCGCTACTTATTGTTCCCTTGCATACCAGTATTTTTGACGTGACAACGTCTTATAATTCGATGGAGCCGGCTGCACGCACGAAAAAACATGACTCATGCGGCGTTACCTCGCTCTGAGGCGTTCCATTTAAGGCTTGAAGTGCAAGCGAGAGCGCGGAACGAGCGACAAAGAGGCACAATCGGCCT
>NW_020438956.1:1722197-1726576 GCF_000699045.2 Agrilus planipennis
TTAAATCGAGTGACGTTATAAAGAGTTTACACTGTATTTCATTAATTTTTATTTATACCTATTCATTCGATACTCTTCTATCAATACAGTTTCCATTTTATTTAAGTATATCTATGACTCCTCCTTGCTAGATGCCAATACTGCTACATCATCTGTAAATCTAAGCATACTAATCTTTATGTATGTCTAATCCTCACAGCTGTACTGTCTTTAATGATATTGATCGCGTCTTCGATGTATAGATTAAAAAGTAGCGGTGGGAGTGTACATCCCTGTCTAACTCCCTTCCTAATATTTACTTCTCCACCTTGTGAATTTCATATGTTTATAAGAATTGCTCGTATTATATTATACAATTAATATAGTACCTAATCCTGATTTTATTTTTCTTTTCAGGATCAACTTGTGGAGGAAACACCTCTTATTGGGTGAGTGCATTCTAAATCATGTTGCATTTATAATAACAATTATTATTGAAAGTGTGTTGCGACCAAGTTTTTGGTAAAATAAATATGTTAACTAATTTTAAGTAGCAGGTACCAGTTGATTTTTCACAATTAAGTATTAAGGCTTATTTATCTTCCAAAATAACCTGACTATTTAGTTTCTTTAATTATAGGTATTCAAAAATTATGCTTTAAAAAAGGCCCATTTAGAATAGACAGTACATTTTAACAATTGCATATGAATCGGCTATGAAGAAGTAGAGAATTAAAAATAAGTTTCATTCGCTATAAAAATATTAGCTAGTAGTAATAGAAATTATAATCATCATGAAACAGACAATACGATTAAAATATGTACTATCTCCGGAAGTTCTTCTACTTAAAATTGTTAAGGAATTGTTAGTTATTGTCTCTTAGATCAGTTGTAAAATTTGTGCAAAATCTTCAAACTGATGGTAAAATTAGCTTTTGACGCTTTTTAAAGTGAACTCATGTGTTTTTAAATAGAAAATTGCATTACATAGGTACTATTGAATTTGTTAGTTTGACGAAGAATTACAAATACGAATTAGTTAATTGAAATGAAATTTGCCAGACTGGGTTCTCCTGTTTCTCCCTATCCTTTGAAAACAAGATAGGTAAGCTTATTTTACTAATTAATTGCAAATATTGTTCTTAAAACAGTTGACATTCATTTTTTAATGTGTAGGTATATAGAGAGAAAAACCTTAGAACAGTTACCATGCTCATTACTATAAAGTTGATGCAAGATACATGCAATTTTTATGAGAATCTTATAAATATTACTAGATAGCATTCGAATTTTTACTGTGTTAGCATGCTAATTTTTCCAGTCTTAGTCAAAAACACCCAGATTATGAGACATCACGGTAATGTTTACCGTGTACCTATGTCCTCAAAGGACATATGTTTCAAGCTGTTATGTTCCATGAGTTTTTGACACAAATGTTTGTGAATTTAGTAACAGTTTAGGCAATGGTAACCTAGATAAGCGCTCTAAAACTTGATTAATTGAATTCCTTATTGTCCATCTTCTTTACGTAAAGATTAGTGAGGGCTGTGTCAAAAGGTCTATGATTTCTGTAGGTTTATATGCATGCGCATTATTACCTATATCATTACTTGACTTTGTTTATAATGTTTACTAATGTTTTTTATTTATGTTGTTTTTCAAGTGAAATTTTATTAAACAACTATTGATTCCCCTTCTAATGCTAATTGAAATCTATCAATCTAACATTCAACGTGTCTCAACTGCTCCGCTACCCAAGGATATTATCAAGGGTTTGCTAGACTGTGTGTGCATAGTACAAGTATGTATAATGTGCGAATTATCGAGATATTTTAACATTATTCGTGTTCAGTCGTAAAATAAAAAATTATCCGGAGACCACTCGGAGTTTCATTTTTGAACCCCCGTTCTACTGGAATGTTTTCAAATAAAACTAGTAGCAAATTTGGTTGATGTTTTTAATGAGAAGGTTTCTTACATACCAGCTATCAACTTTAAATTTACTTAAAATTAGAGAAAAACTAGCAAAAAAAAACTTTTGGGTGTTTCATTCCCACCAGCCAGTAATGCTGGTGGGCGGACAGTCCCTCCGGACTATGCCGGAAGGTAGAGCGTAAGGCCCTCTTCAGCCTGCTTTCAGGAATCGTGGGAATGGGTGGGTGGTGGTTCGGGTGAGAAAGATGATGATGCTAAGCAATGGTCTAGACCTCTAGGCCATGCCGCTCGGTAAAAAAAAAGAAAACTAGCACAGGGGGTGGAATCTAGTTGAAACATTTCATGGTGGTGGATAAATGTAGGAATTTCCTGAATGTCGTCATAGACGAGAGGGTGTCGAGTGCAACCAGATACAGAAAAGTTTTGAGAATAAGTAAGGATGAGCTAACAATGAGCCAGGTATTAGCGGTAATCAGAAAAACGTCATTTATACTACCAGGAATTATTTTAATTCCTCACGTACATTTTGTCATTTTGTCTGTGTAACAATTAGAGTATTCACAAAATATTGTAAAGCCAAATAATAAAAGAAAGGAATTTATGACCTAAACAGTTTAAGAAATGTTTGAAGAAATGTTATAAAGTTGAACTGAATAAAGGAACAAAGAAATTTGAAATGCAATAAAAGCAAATAATTACACTAGACCTAACTTAACGAAAATGTTTTTGAATTAAAATAATTGTAAAAATACACATAATTACCCGAGATAAAAATGTTCAGTCTCTCAGAGTCTCTGAAAGCGAGACTTAAGTCTCCGCCTCTCATCGGGTCTCTCTAGTGTCGCTAAGAGAGATTGTCGATAGACTGTCAAAAAAAACTGTTTAGCGTCTCTGAACGGAAAACTAGAGTTGTTCATAGAGAGATCCTCATTTCGTATCCAGTTTCTGAACGAGAGACTCGAATCTCTGAACGAGAGACGCGACTCTCAATAATTGGTGTCTCGATAGACATGGTTCAACATATTTCAGAGATTCCAGTCTTTCTACGAGAGACTCAAGTCTCTTAATTTTTCTGTTTTATTCATTCAGTCTCTCTGTGAGAGACTCGAAGACACGCTCTGAGAGAGTGGAGAGAGACTGAAAAATTTTGTCTAGGGTAATAGCACTGAACAATTCGAATGCTTGTCTTTCACAGTTTATACGTATCTACACGCTTTTTAACAATACCAGATAGAATCAGCATCAACTCTGAATAGGTGCTTGCAGATAGCATAATTACCAAAGAATCGGTCGCGTTTTTCCGTCTTTTCTTGCTTGGTGTTTGTTTCGATAGCAGCGCTTTCTCGAGGAGTTATTTAAGCGACGCAATAACACGTCCTAATCCTTAACATTATCATTAAGCCGCAATCCCTGGTTCGCTGCATATCCTTCGGGTAGTCGGTTGTTTTGGAAAGATGCCGAGGGTGATTTGCTCAGATAACAGTACGTGAAGAGCATAAGCCGTTCTGCATAAAGAGGGCGCTTTTCAAACGACGGCCACTTTATAAACAATACGCCAACTTGGATCGTCGTTAGTTTCAAGTACTAAATCGTTAAACGTAAGCACTTGGCCTAACACAACAGACCCTACTACAGATGTCCTCAAAGCCCACGATCGCTTTTTTTTTTTTTCATCTCAGTGCCTTTATCTTAATGACCAAGTGAATACGTTACTTCATTAAAAAAGAAAATCGTTACATATAATACTGCAGGTTAATTACGCTACTTTACTAACCATTTACCTATGTTAAATGGGGAGGTAAATTCTTTCCAAAGAAAAGATTTACCAGTGTTTTATTTGCTTATTTATTAATGGTTAGTTTCAATAGTATTTTCCATTTCAGTAATAATTTGCATTTTGCCGTAATAGTTATGTAGTAATCTTTTGTAACTGTGACTCATCATGAAATCTCCCGAATTGCAAAGCCCTCAAACTCAAAATTGGGCACGTACGCTTCTACGTACTAGCTAACAAAGTATTTTGTTTTAATTGAATTTCTAAAGGTGTGAAAATAAGGATAAATTTTTATAAATGTGGCAGTTTAGAAACCGAAAATGTATACGAAGCGTATCTAAACTTTTGGGTAGAAACAGTGACGTACCTGTTTTTGCATTTTTAAAGAAAACTAGTCATCATAAGGTCGTCAGTCCTAAAACTGGTTGGACACGCACCACCACTCTTTCCTATCCTGAGCTAATCTTCGCATTTCCCTAAAACTAGAAAAAAAAACTTTTGGGTGTTTCATTCCCACCAGCCAGTAATGCTGCAGTCCCACCGGACTACGCCGGAAGGTAGGGCGGAAGGCCCTCTTCAGCCTGCTTTCGGGAATCGTGGGAATGTGTGGGTGGTGGTTCGGGTGAGAAAGATGAGACGGACGAAATGAAGACAGAAGAGAATGAAAGATTATCTGTGGAATATTACTGCC
>NW_020438956.1:1727139-1728910 GCF_000699045.2 Agrilus planipennis
AAGGCGACCAGATCCTGAGCTACCCTCTGCTTTATATCCCTACTACTCCTTTCGTCCTGACTTATCTGACTTCCTAGTTACCTAAAATCGGTCACTTCTTCTAATTTTTTTTTTATTTTAAGAATACTAGTAACTAAAATAATATAAACTGAGTTTTTTTTATAACAGTATTGCAATGCATTTATAAAACTGCATTTTTCTTATGCATTTTTAAAGATGAATTAATCTCCTGTGTTCACAAAGTTTGTAGACAGAAATACCTGCATCGCGATCCGACTTACTGCACAAAAATGCAAAGGTTTGACCTATTTTTGTACTTTATTTCATCCACTAGTAGAAAAAAGTGAATAAACGGTCCCTAAGATAATGAGGATAACTAAACTAACATAAAAGTTTCAGCTATATACATAGTGAGACTAAATGTCAAATTTGTTTTCGAGAAGGGTCAAGGTTTTCATTAATATGATATGAATCCACAAATTGTGTATTTTGAGTAGCAGGGTCAACGTGACAGAGAGATAGCGCTCCTACTGAATTAGTGTAAAAGTTCAAAGAACTCCATCGTAATATCGTGAATGTCTAATTAATGAGAAAGTAATTACTTTAAATAGTATGCTGTAGATATCCACTTTATAAATGCAGCCAGTAAAAAAATAAGGATATTATTACATTTATGTACTTGTATGTCAAATGACACTGTATGTAGACTCCGTTTTAGTAAACGTTCTCGCAGAAGTCAATACCAAAGTGATTTAAGAAAGTTACCGGCCAGAATCCGCTCAGGATCTGGAGCTCTAAGAATATAAATGGCACGTCCTTCGTAAGCTTCAAGCGATCGACACCTTCGCCTGGACCGTAACAAAGCATATGTGTCCTCGTCCTCTACTAGCTAGACATACAGTCGAAACCTGTTCGCTGTATTTCACATTCTTTAATCCACTCAGCCAATTTCCGTCAAACGCTACTACGTTAAACGCGAAACCTTTAAATTTACAGTTCAACTACTTTTCTAAAGTAACTGATTGATCATCTACAGTAGTTGGAAAGTGGTGTTTTGTTATCGGAGGTTCACTTGTAGATGTACGAGGGCGGTTCAATAAGTACCTACCCGTGTTAGACATGAAGACACCTTTTTTTTTTAATTTATTTTTTTATTTTTCAACATAGTCCCCTTTTAGAAAGATACACTTCTCCCAACGACCCTGCCATTTTTTTACCCCCTCCAAAAAATAACATTTGTCGAACTCTCCAAAATCCCCCCTGCCTCGGCGATGACTTCCTCGTTTGAGCTAAATGTCTTTCTCGCTAGTCATTTCTTCATGGTAGGGAACAAGATGAAGTCGCAGGGAGTCAAATCGAGTGAGTACGGGGTGTGCGGCACCAAATTCATAACGTAATTCGTGCATTTTGGCGGCAACAACTCCTGATGAATGTGCCGGTGCGTTATCGTGTTGAAAACGCACCTTCTTTTTCGTCAGATGCGTCCGTGTCTTCCTCAATTTTTTGTCGAAGCGGTCAAATAACTCACTGTAGTATTGTCCAGTGATCGTTCTTCCTTCGTCGGTAACAACGTTTGCCAGGCTTCCTGGTCGCTCCTATTAAAAACGGATCTTTGCCCACGTTTAAATTCGTTGAAGCAACAACTAACTGTGGTCGTAGATGGCGAAATGTCTCCATAAACAGTATCCAACTTTGTTTTCATCTCCTCGCATTTTTTCCCATCCAAAAACAAAAAGCGAGTTACCGAACGATACTGCTCTTTTTCCATTTT
>NW_020438956.1:1730102-1732155 GCF_000699045.2 Agrilus planipennis
CATTTTATCCACTACAATTGCATTGCTCAAATGTGCTGTTATTGGTACCATTTACTACTGAAAATATCAACGAGATGTTTATTTATGTTTGAAGACATATTAAAGGCTTTAACGCTTGTTTTCGACTCGCACTACTATTCATGATTTGACAAAACTTTTGGCAGGTACTGTATGAAAAAGTATATTTAATGAACAAGAGTCGAGAGTATAATGAGCTTTTTTCTCCCTACTTACGATTTTGCCAGCGCGCATCCAAGACATTGGAAGGGGCATATCGCTAGAGAAAGTAAATGGAGTATATATAAGTACCTATATGTACCTAATTCCGTTTTAGATGGATACATTTAAATCGTCCATAACTCCAATTTGCAGTACATTCAACTGGGTTAATGTAATTGTTGGGTTATAAACCTTTCATCAGGCTCTAGTTGGTCCATAACTGATTCGAGCAAAACAGAATTTAGTATCTGCAATTGTAAAAATATTAGCAGCACTTGCGCATCCACCCGATGGACATTATTGTAATAAACACGTCGCGAGGCGTAATTTATGTCGCGACTGGCGATTACGCTAAAAGATGGGGTTGTTTCTGCTCCAAACTTATCAGCGATGGAAGCTATTTACGACTTAGTTTTACCACTCGCGACACGAAATGCATTAATTCGAGACAGCGGTGGAGGAACGTAATAGTATAACAAGGGTGACAGGTCTATTTCATTTCCTTGAGATCCACCTACACTGCGGAAGTTGTCCGCAATGGAATTTCCGCCGGATGTAGTATTTTGCGGGAAGGAATACGACGCTATGCGATCGGAATGCATATCATAAATATTTTAAAGGAAAATTATTTGCCATGTGTCGACTGTTGTACACGCCAATATTGTAGTTCATGACGCTGTCGTGTATTACACAATACAGAAAGACGATTTCGTACACCCAGAATACTAGAAACTCTAAAGACGACATTTCATGTCATCAAATGTCAGAAATTTAACATGTAAGTTCTGATTTCTGATGTTAAAAAGTTTTTGATAATTCGAATCCTGGTTTTGACCTGTTATAACTGGGTGATTTTTATAACTGTTTATTGATTTGTAACGTACGCTTCAATAATCATTGGTTTCTAATGATTTCATAAATATTGTGATAATTAGGGGCGGTAGTAGATATAAGAAGAGTATCAGGGAAGTATTTCCATCTATCTAATCATTGATTGGGATGCAAGTAAATCTGGGACAATTGTGGACCTAGAAATGTGTGAACCCTAATTAAGGTATTTATTGGCAAATACTGCTCAGGTAGAAACATCTTTGGCGAGGTGTGTACGATTCATAATGTCTCACCTCAGATGGTACTACCTGAACCGTACTTACAAATAAATACGATAATTGGGGTGTGCTCCGCAAATGTCCAGGTCCGCAATTGTCCCGACACTATGCAAATTAGTGTATTACAGAAATTGGTCAACTCGACATCAGAAGCTCCAAGATTAGCAGTTACTTTAACATACAGTATTGTATGAAAATAAATAAAAGTAAAACAAAAACACTGGTATGCAAGGGAAGAAAAAGTAGGAAAAGAGCGAATATAAGGATAGAAGAAGAAAAATTAGAAGAAGTGGCTGATTTTCGGTACTCCTTTTTTCATATTTATGTAAACTACAACAGCACATTTCGTGCTGTCTTTTCCTACCGTAATATTATGAACTTAAGCAATCAAATAAAAACCTTCTTTGGTTAAAGTCATTAAAGGAAACATGACCTAACGTAACCTCACCAAACATTAACCGAAAACTGTTTTTATTTGATTACTTAGGATCATAAAGTTACGGTAGGAAAAGACAACACAAACTGTGTTAACGTGGTACATTCAGTTTTACAAGAATGTGGAAAAAGAATACCTTCCAGAAAAAAAATCACACTGACAGGATTTAAAGAACGTCAATCACTGAAATTGTGCAATTCTTTAATTCTTCAATTTTTTATTAAGTTGGGTATATCAAATGGAATGTCTCCACCATCTTGAAGTATCTACTTCAACCTTATAAAATAAT
>NW_020438956.1:1733028-1737587 GCF_000699045.2 Agrilus planipennis
CATTTACTACTGAAAATATCAACGAGATGTTTATTTATATTTGAAGACATATTAAAGGCTTTAACGCTTGTTTTCGACTCGCACTATTATTCATGATTGAACAAAACTTTTGGCAGGTACTGTATGAAAAAGTATGTTTAATGAACAAGAGTCGAGAGTATAATGAGCTTTTTTCTCCCTACTTACGATTTTGCCAGCGCGCATCCAAAACATTAAAAGGGGCAAATCGCTAGAGAAAGTAAATGAAGTAAAATAAACAGTTTTACGATTCACGTGCTTTCTCTCATTTAAGTTACAAGTTTTTGTACCAGGTGGTGTACCTATACCTATTTAGCAGATCACGTTACCAAAGAGAATATTGTCCTGTAAATCCTTCTATTTAGTTCAAGATAACCCCTTCACACATACCTACGTATATGTCAACATACACATTTGGTCTTTCAAACTATATAGTATCAACCATAAATCTGTATAATATTGTAACCCTTGTCGGTTCAAGATTATCTTTCCCTACTAGGGCAAGTGTCTATATAGGTAACGCTAATCCCTTTCTAAGAAACAAATTGCTTCTAGTATATAAATCGCCATATAACGGTGAGTTTGCACGTCAGACCTTATTAAGTAAGAGCCAAATCTAATTATCGACGCTAACCCTGCCTTTCCAAATAAGTCATTTTCTGATAAATACAGACTGATTTTGTTTATATTAATTTATTTAATTTCCTAACATTATTGACCAGGGATTGGTACAATTCATTGTAAACGGCGATTTTTATCACTAACAGTAATCATCAAGTATTTGTATCAAACTTATATCGTATCTGCAAAATAATTTCACATCATCATCATCATTATTATCATCATAGAAACGTTAGTTCTAAAACTGGTTGGACACGCACCTCCGCTCTGAGCTAATTTTCGCATTTCCCAAAAACTAGAACATCCCCATCCACAATTATTTGTGAAGAGTAATCTAATATAATGCAGGTCTATCTCTACTCCTCATTAACCATTTCACAAGCAACATTAATTTCCTTTCTATTTTACTTTTATGAGAAATGCAATTATATAATATCGTTGTGAAAATTTCATTCAGTAGGTGGTTTGTAAATTTACGAAGTTATGAGTTCCCTTGGTGAACCACAGCATACACAAATAATTTTTCTATATCTTACATAAAAGACTTCCTCGTCACTTACAGGTACTCATTTTCTTTTAAATTTTTTCATGAGACTTCGTTTTATATGCAAAGCGGCAATAGCACATTCTTTCTGAATGATTTTTCTTATCTCCGGAGTTCCAGTCGACTTTCAAGCGTGGGGTTTCTTCATAAATACATCATACATATGTACATAACAAAAATAATTTGGTTTATTCAATTTTTTCTCAACATGTTTACATAATTACATGAATTTTAGTAAAAGTAAAATATCTGCCTGAGAAATTGGATGAAAAATAACAATTTTATCGGAACCATAACATGTAACTAAGGTATAATATGTATTTGTTTTATACATTTAATTATAATAGAAAATTATTGTTGCTGATGTCTTACAACTGTACCGTAATATCTGTAAATTCAAAAAATAATTTGTCTTTCTGAAATGTGATCGATTTCTGTTCTATTCACCTTATAATCCATTAAAAAATTCCCCATACCAAGATCCACTCCTTCGCACACGGTATATGTACTACTTGTGAGCTCATTTAGCTCGATCACCAACAAATTTCTACAGATGGCGTTAACCACGACGTTTATAGATATTCGTTGAACGCTGGTTAATAGCATCAAGGAAGTTGGTGTTCTGTCTATGGCATGCCTGATGATCATCAAATCGCGAAAAATGGTCTAAAGATTTCGACAGATCGTTTACGAGGAATTTATCAAAACAAAATTAAATTAAAAGAAAATTGCTGATTATGCTGTCGTTAATTATTCATATTTAGAGTAGTCTGACGCACAAATGGTATAATTGTCGGTATAGGGGTCTTATAAAGGACTACACATAACTAACTTGCCCGAGTCGCAGTGACCGGTGTAATTATTAATCGTAACAGCAAATAAATGTTCCGTTAGTTTCAGCTGGCTGCAGAAGTGGAAAATTAAATTGCGTGTCGGATGAGAACGCGTGCTCGAACCTCTTCAGCTACAATAAATTAAGTCGATAAAGCCGAATGAAATCGCTCGCTATCTGTTGCTTGAAAACGAAAATGACAATATCCAGGGGTCGTAATAACACGACAAGTCAAGGGTCGAACGATCGAAGGCAATCAAGATACCGAAATAAAATTTCTTTTAATAACACGTATATGTCAAAGGGCGTGTTGCCGCTTTTAGTTTTTATTTTTTGATGGTTTCATCTATTTCGTAAGAAAAAGTATGAAATTTCTCAATACCTACGTCAGTGGTTTCCAACCTTTTTGTACCTGCGCCCCCCTTTAAAAAAAAATTGTTGCGCCCCCTTAATTTTTCTAACAATCTAATTTCATAAATACTCAACTGATATTATAATTTATTTAATGGACTACAAAATAATATACAATATTATGTAAAAATAGTAATTTTCGCGGCGAGGGTTGTGGATTAGGTATACCTATTTTGCTGATTTTTTTGACACCTATTCGACTTTTTTAGTTTGTATTCGAAAATGATATTTTGGAAACAGCTGCATACCCCCTTGCAACAGTGCGCCCCACAGGTTGGAAACCACTGACCTACGTAAAGAGGTGAATGAAATATGTTAGCTGTCGATGTATACGTCAGTCGCATGAAAAATTGTTATTAGGATTTATTTGAAATAGAAGTTATTAAATGCAAAATTACATTCGGAGTACAACAATTCAAATAAAGCGCTTATTTCTATTCTTGTTTGTCAATATAATTCTTCTATTATTTACTGTAAACGTCATGATCCATCAACAAGGAAAAGTCGAACAAGTTGATTTCTAATTTGACGATATTCATGTATTACTTTAGAAAGTCTTTCATATTTTTATTGGAAAATTTATATGTAGTGCGAGAGTGGTATAAGTAAGGTATTGGGATTTTGAATATAATCTCTGATTGATGTATCTACTTTTTTGCGTTGTTTTTTATTTTATTGTTAGGGGATGTTTTAATAAATCGTAAAATACGTATTTCATTATTTCTTTGAAGGAGTTCTTACATTAGATCTAAAGTTGATACATTCAGGGAATATGATTTTCCATTCACACTATTACACCCCGTTTCAGCGCCTTAAGGGTTAATTTTCACAAAAAGCTTTATCAGTGCAACTATGTACCCTCCAAGGAACACATTTTAGGCTGGAGTATGCGTTGCCAATCCCGAGTAGAATTTATTTTGGGAATTCCCCAATTGGGTTCCTATTGGAGATTGTTGGATTTGCCCAAACTGGGCATTTTCCACCTATGCCCAATTAATTTTGATCTCCGTATTTTAGGGAAAGCTCAAACTTTGCCCAAATTGGGACATAAAGGGATTATATCAGCAAAAAAATATAATTTTCCTTTTATTAACTGCTTCTGCCCGCATGTACTCGGGAACGAATAAATTTGCAATGTCAATTTCGTGAAAAATAGAAACTAATTCTCGGTGTAATGTGTATACGTATGTGTAAATTTCAGTGATGAAGTTCACACAATTCGATACACTACTCTGAAACTGTCTTTCATTTTCATTACTCTGGTCTCTGTTGTAGCCAAATTTAATTTACGTTAAATTATTTTAGTTGTAAATGTCATACGTCAGACTTCAGGAAAATATTATTGTTTCCCGTGGCTTTTGAATGTCAGAAATTATTTAGAAAGTTTTACTTAGGAGAAAACTGATATTGTCATTTTCATTTATGTACTATTATTAATAGTAAAACAGAAATAGTAAAGGAGACTGTAGTAAATATGTAGAATAATATTAAAGGGATTCAACCCTATATAGGTTCCATAAAGTTTTGTGAACATTATCAACGTGAGATTATATCGCGTTATCTGACCCTCGTTTTGATGATGAATTAGGAAATGAAAATAAAGAGCAGATACAACTGGGCATGTATGTATATTATTTACATGTATTATATACCTATGTACAACAGGTGAAATTTTGAGTCAATTGTAATCGTCTTTTTTCTTAATTCTTCAAAAGAACACTTTTATATTTCGATATAATTTTAAATTAATAGAATTCGTTTGTGCTCAATTTATAACGAATCTATCATGCTATAGGTAGGTATATACATATTGTATACTTCGTTTAGGTTCTGTAGCGATGTGACCTTCAGTTTGAGCGACGCAAAGTAGAAAACAACAGCACTAGGTCAGAAAAGGAAGGAGACAACTCTCGGTCAAACTCTTAACCGGTGAAGAGCGTATAATCCGTATAATACTGCACAGAAAAATTGACCATTTTATCCACTACAATTGCATTGCTCAAATGTGCTGTTATTGGTACCATTTACTACTGAAAATATCAACGAGATGTTTATTTATGTTTGAAGACATATTAAAGGCTTTAACGCTTGTTTTCGACTCGCACTACTATTCATGATTGAACAAAACTTTTG
>NW_020438956.1:1746351-1771703 GCF_000699045.2 Agrilus planipennis
TGAACATATTAACTTTTTATTTGATTTAACTTTAGAAGAAAACTTCGTCGACTCCATCATCAAAAAAATTTTTACTTTTTTAACGTGTTTTATTATTTTAATAAACAACTTTACAATTTGCGTGCACAGTTCCTATGTAAATTTTTCCCTTATTCGAGTTATAAATTTTGCCACCAGATGGTGTATGCCCATTTGACGTATCCCAATAGACAATTAATATGCACATATTATGTTTCGACATAACCTTTTTCGACCGATTTATTCAATTCGTAAGGGACAATATTTAAAGGACACATCCTCGATCGAAAGGATTTACCAAAACAAAGATAGATTTGGCGAAAAATCGGTAATTTATTTTTGAATCGACGCGGAAACGAATGACGCCGGTAACAAAATTGATTGCGTACAATGATGTCGTTTACAGCGCCTGCACAAATACTTGGCGTGCAGTAATGCACAAGATAAAAGAATAGATGTGACCGTTCGGTTTCGCGACGTATATAACCCCTCGGTAAAAAGAAAAAAAAACAAAGCACTTCCATTCGTCCCCTTTGATTAATGGCTAGACTTAGCAGCGACGCGACGCGACGGACGCGACAGTTCCCGTTCATTCTGCGAATTATACGCGGTCAGTGACTAAGCAAACGGGCCGAGAACGACACAACGCTTAATTTGACAATGTCTCTTACTGTGACCAACCGCAGAGGCTAAACGCCCTCTTTTTTTGTTTTCTTCTCTATCGGCTTGCGATAGATAAGTTTCGACATCTTTTTGAGAAAATCTCTGCTAGTTAAGACGAACGATCTATACCTAAGAAGATTGACCGATGCGAAAAACAGTTAAACCTACATATAAATCAATTACAGCGATGAATACTTCTAAAAGGCAGAAGAAGGAAAAATCAAGAGGACAATATGAAGGGGAAAGGTATTGGAAATCGGGACGAAAAGTACTAGGGTCAATTGAAAAGTCCCCGGCCTGACACATAGATGTCGGCACCAGAACTAAATCCATATGATTTTCAGTTAGTCCTAACCTTCAAAAGACACGTCTATAAATTTGACGGCTGTCGGATCATTAGTTTGTGAATTATAGCAGTTTTAGTGAAGCAACTTTTGTTATTGTGAAAAAAATGGATAAAAAGAAATTTCGCGTGTTGATAAAATATTGCTTTTTGAAGGGAAAAAATACAGTTGAAGCAAAAACTTGGCTTGATAACGAATTTCCGGACACTGCCCCAGGAAAATCAACCATCAAGGATTGGTATGCTAAGTTTAGACGTGGTGAAATGAGCACCGAAGACGGTGAACGCAGTGGACGCCCAAAAGAGGCTGTTACGGACGAAAACATTAAAAAAATCCACAAAATGATTTTGAATGACCGTAAATTGAAATTGAATGAAATAGCAGACACTCTACAGATATCAACGGAACGTATACATCACATCATTCACGAATATTTGGGTATGAGAAAGCTCTGTGCAAAGTGGGTGCCGCGCGAGCTCACTTTTGACCAAAAACAACGACGAGTTGATGATTCAGAGCAGTGTTTGAAGATGATCACGCGTAATAAACCCGAGTTTTTGCGTCGATATGTGACAATGGATGAAACATGGCTCCATCATTTCACTCCGAAGTCCAATCGACAGTCATCGGAGTGGACTGCACACGATGAACCCGCTCCAAAGCGTGCAAAAACGCAACAGTCGGCTGGCAAGGTTATGGCGTCTGTATTTTGGGATGCGCGTGGAATAATTTTCATTGACTACCTTGAAAAAGGAAGGACCATCAACAGCGACTATTACATAGCGTTATTGGACCGTTTGAAGGACGAAATCGCCGAGAAACGACCGCATTTGCAGAAAAAGAAAGTCCTGCTTCACCAAGACAATGCACCGTCTCACAAGTCAGTGAAAACGATGGCAAAAATTCATGAATTGGGCTTCGAATTGCTTCCGCATCCACCTTATTCTCCAGATCTGGCCCCCAGCGACTCCTTCCTGTTCTCAGATCTCAAAAGAATGCTCGTTGGGAAAAAATTTTCGTCGAATGAAGAGGTGATCGCCGAAACTGAGGTCTATTTTGAAGCAAAGGACAAATCGTACTACAAAGATAGTATCGAAAAGTTGCAGGATCGCTATAATCAGTGTATCACCCTTGAAGGTATTTATGTTGAATAAAAAAAACGAATTTTGCAAAAAAAATGTGTTTTACTACTTTAGGCCGGGGACTTTTCAATTGACCTGTTATATATGATAGAGGGGGAGAGACGACGATGTAGGGAAATCGTAAGGAAGGAGATAAGATTTAAGAAAAATAGGGGAGAGAGATTTTCCGAAGGTACCGGCAAGGGGATTTAGTACCAAGGTATTTAGAAGGAGGAACAGAAATAAAGGTACTACCAAAATTTAGAACAGGAAGTAAGTGTAGGGGATGTAAATATTGGAAGAATGAAGAGAACAGACGGTGTAGGGTATGTGGCAGGGAGATGGAATGTCTAAAACATGTATTGGGGGAATGTGAAAGCTATGTATTGGTGAATAAGGTTGGGAATTAACTGAGTTAACTCAAGGAAACTAAGGAATAGGTCATCGTTTGTTTTGGGACAGTGAAAGAAGTGTGACATGAGAAAGTAAAGATAAGATAAAAATAATTATTGGAGATGTAGAAAATAACTGTATGTTTTAATAATGCTTAATATTAGATAAGGTCGTCAGTCCTAACAATGGTAGAACACGCACCTCCACTTTTTCCTATCCTGAGATCTAATATTTAACGTATATTAGATAATGCCTTTTACACATCATCATCATCATCATCATCATCATCACAGGTCCATCATCGTCAGTAACAAATTACAAACGGCAAACTAATCTACTTTTGACTAACAATAGTAAGATTTATAACATAACTATCTAAAGAATAATAAGTAGTAAGTAAATGTTCATTGGGAATTTAAATTATCCTCACAGAGAAATTATTCGCTACAGTTAACGAAAGGAGCCGCTTTGAAATTTGTTGCGCTACGTAGTATCACCGAATTGTGTTAAGATGCGATTAATGTTGTACAAATTAATTTAGTTCCATTCGCTTCTAATGAAAGACGCGAAAATTCTTAGATTTACTACAGCCACTGCAGAGCATTCTCCAAATTAAGTCATACAGAAATTGTTTTGCCAATTAGTTCATTACAGAATTCGACGATATCTCTAGAAATGCACAATAATTAAGTCTGAAACAAACGGTTTGATATTCGTTCTTAATTTAGGAATTACAAATTTTTGTTTAAGCAGTTTTAATCTTCTCTCTTTTTATTTAATTGAATAATGAGAATTTTCTCTTATCACAGCAAGAAATAATTACGAATTTATTTCCTAGTTATTGAACTGATGTTTAAATCGAATATTAGGCTATTAACGAAAGAGGAGGAGTTACATTTTTGCGTGTCAATTAAAAACAGTGTACATATTAAAACTAAAATACTAGAATGCAAGGGAAGAAAAAATAGGGAAAGAGCGAATATAAAGATAGGAGACGAAAAATTAGAAAAAGTGGCTGATTTTAGATATCTAGGAAGTCAGATAAGTCAGGACGGAAGGAGTAATAGGGATATAAAGCAGAGGATAGCGCAGGATAGAATCGCCTTCAATAAAAAGAAGTCACTTCTATGCTCGCGAACGATTAATGTAGAAATTCGAAAAAGGTTGTTAAAGGTGTATGTTTGGAGCGCGACGTTGTACGGGTGCGAAACATGGACAATGAGCGCGGCTGACAAGAAAAGGTTAAAAGCTTTCGAAATGTGGTGTTATAGGCGAATGATGAGGATAACGTGGGAAGAACCGGTTAGAAATGAAGAGGTATTAGAAAGAATAGGAGAACAGAGGACTCTATGGAAATCAATGAAAAATAGGCGAGATAGGTTGGTAGGACACGTTCTCGGACATGAAGGTCTACTCAGGTACATATTAGAGGCAGAAACAGGAGTGTTAGTAGGAAGGGTAGAGGTAGGCTTAGGTTAGATTACTGTTCCCAAATAGTTAAGGATGTGGGTTGCTCTAATTTTAGGGAAATGCGAAGATTAGCTCAGGATAGGAGTATGGAGGTACGTGTCCAACCAGTCTTAGGACTGACGACCTTATAATGATGATGACATATTAATCACTTAGTACTGTTTAGGTATTAAGTAAATAGCACCAGCACCATTAAATACAGGTACAGCAATATTCGGCTATAACACTGGATTTTAATGTTCTGAATAAGAAACTGTGAGGAAGTTTTTTTGTGTTTAAAGCAAATGAGAGTTGACTTAATCAATTTTCATTTTTTCCTCTTATTTCATCTAAACTAAATAAGTTTAAATTAGAAATAGATCGGGTACCTACCCGGTTTGGATCCGGGGGATTTAGGATTTTTTTTAGATTTCCTAACTAAAATATTCAAAAACTATGTAGTTATTGTCTGCCCTTTTTGAAAATATAGAATATAAAGGTCTAGCATTATACCTGCTAACTTTCCCTTGGGACTTAATGGCTTTGTGTGCAGGCGTTTGAAGCCTATCGAAACTTGAAAACAAGTAGTAATAAAAAAAGGTTCAAAGAAGGACAGGCAGTGGAAATTCGGAGAGAATTTAAGGAAAGAGTACATTTTTTTGCCTTCGTAACGAGAAGGCGCTCTCGTATCGGTTTCAATTATTAAAATTCAGAGATGTGATTTATTTGAAATACTTGTATTTAAAATTCAAATACAAAATAAAAAATACCTATTTTAATAATACATTTAAATACTTTTTTGAGAAAAGCATTTTTTATTGTATTAAAATTGCTCTTCCGATTTTTCCGTATTTTCTATTTGTAAAATACAAAATACATTTTTGCCGTTAAATGTTTTGCAAGCATAACTAATCAAACATCATATAAAATCAATGAAAGAGACATTCCATGAATGCCTTCTAATTTTGTAACTAAAAAGAGCCCAAGAAATTCTAAACTCCTTGGAAATGGATAATCTAAGATATTGGATCGATATTGTTTTCCGGGTTCAATGTCATGGTCCATGGAATTTTAAAATTTCAAATTGGTATCAGGACCTGCCAAATCATCACTTATCGTACATTTAGCAAGGTACAAAGAAAACTTAAAAACACTTATTAGATTAACCCAAAACTTAAGAAACTATCGATTCCATTTCTTTCTCATTACAATATGTAAAAGTTCAGAAACAAAATGGGGTTGTGCGTATTTTGATATAAAACGATTGATGATGATTTTACATCAATAAAATTATTTGCAATCTTATTTTGGTTCTGATCTTTCACGCTAAACACGCTAAATAAATTATTTTGGTATCAGTGTCTTTTTTCCAATTAAACGGATAACAAATGTAAATAAGGAAGCATGTAGAAGAACTATTTGTTGGTGAACTGAAGAAATTATAACATAAGGATAGAAAAACTACATCTCAATCACTTCAAATAACTTCTCAGCTGGTTATATAATGCAAAAACCACTATTACTCGAGAAAAACTCCAATATTTACAAAATGAGAAAATACCTGGAAGGTTTTCTTAAAAAAATTTTTTTACTTAAGTGAATGTAGAAATTTATTTGATATTTTCATAATACGTATTTTGCATTTTGCATTTAAAATATAAAAGCGAAATCTATCTTGTATTTTACATAACAAATTAAAAAAATACAACGTGTAATTATACAACACGCTACTAAAATGAAACTTCTTCAAACACACAAACATACCGGGATAGGGGTTAAGGAATTAGTTTAATGGTATTATTTGTACACTATGAATTTAAATTTTACACTATAGATGTCGAAGTTGCCTGTAACGAACGTTGCATTGAAGCGCGCTCACGGCTCAAGCGATCCCCACTACGAACTCGACTACGTGGCCGAGTAGAGGGGGGACATCCGTTGCATGATTTCGTTACATAGCAACTCGCATGAATCGAATTTACCCTACCGTGCGTAAAGAAGTTTCACATCAAAAAGTATTTGCATTTTATATTAAATTCCTTTTAAAAAGTCAAATTGTGCTCGTTTAAAATAAACTGGCATATCTAATGGGTATTTTCAATGGAACTGTTAAATTTGCTCACAAGTATCGAGCCCTCATTTGTTACTAGTGGGCTGTTTTGTAGGTATTTATGATTTAAATATAATATAATTTTATAGGCGCAATCCCATGCATGAAACCACAAAGTCCTAAATTACATGTAATCAATCTGTTCATGAAATAATGACGTACTAACGCTTTAGGATTATCGAAAACTGATACTGAGTATTATTATTGTACTTAATACAATTTTATGTGGTAATGAATGTTCAATATTCCTGCCATATTAAACTATTAGGTATAGTTTAAAATAAATGTATGGATGCTACGTGGCACTGACGTATTTAATGCCTCATGTTAGCAGAGATACTGCACATTATCCAAAAAAAAAATAGTAGCGTAAATTGATCATATAGAGTTTGTTATATGCACACGTGTACGTATGTATGTACATTGTACAAAGGACACGCATATTTTGTACATCACTGAGGTTTTTACGATGGGTCGTTTTCGGATTATTGAAGCATTAGAATTCATCATAGTTGCTTTTACCGTTCAAATTGAATTTGGTTTCGTTTTACCGAAAAGTATATATAACGTTGTTATGGGACTAAAACATTTCACCATGTAATACAAAATTCACAAACTTCTTTGATACATAATTACTAACCATTTCATCCCTACTTAATAATTGGTCATTTATTTGCACACATACACACTGTACCATTCATTTGATACACACTTAGGACCATATATTACACGTTATTCTCGGGTACAAAAATTTCACAAAAATGCATAGATTGCGACTAGTTGTTCCGCATTCTTTTTTAGTTTCGCATAGAATTTGAATTCGCTTACAATTCTTTCTATCTATCGCCTCTGTTTTCTAAAGTATTCAACCCCCAACATAGCTAAAGTCCCAAAACTCAAATTAATTCATTACTGTGGAACGATATCTCAAACTATTGACATGATAAATGTTATCTCTTGTAAATTCAATCTTATCGTTATCCCTTGTCTTACAAATTAGAAGAATTTCAATTTTAATCATAATCATCATCATAGGGTCGTTAATCCTAAGTCTCATGAATAGGCAACTCCAATTTTTCCTATTCTAAGCTAATTTTTGCATTTCAATAAAACTGGAACATCCCACAGCCTTAGTTATTAACTTAGCAGTAATATAATTTAGGTTTACCTCTACTCTCTTTAACTCTCTATGTCTCTCACTAGCCCTTCATCCCTGAAAAGGTGTCCTACAAATCTATCTTGCTCATTCCTTATTGATTTTCGTAACCTCATTTAGTACCTCCTCATTCTTTACCTTCTCTATCCCCGATATTCTCATCATTCGTCTGTAAAACTACATTTAGAACATTTTTAACATTTCCCTTACCGCCGCTCCCACCGTCCACGTTTCGCACCCGTACAGAACCGTGCTCCAGACATAACCTTTCAATAATCTTTTTTGAATTTCTAAATGAGCTATTCACAAAAGTAAAAGTGACTTCTTTTTCTTAAAGGCGATCCATCCCTACACTTTCCTGTTTTGTATCTGCACTATTCCCTCTATCCTAAATTATCTGTCCTCCTTTCTTTATATTAACTCTTTCCCTTCTTTTTTTCTTCTCTTGCATATTAATATTTTTGTTTTACTTTTATTTTCATAACATTCTGTTCTGTCAATTAGGAATCATTAACTGAAAATGATTATTTCGATTAATCGATCGACTAATTTAATTTTTCATTTTAATAATCTTTCCATTTACCACCAATCAAATACTGCTTTTAAAAGGTCAGCACGAAGAAGCTACATATATATACGTATATAATTTATTCCAAAGAAAAATTTTCAGACTTCTCCACCCACAGATTCACTGCTACGCCTGATTTATTTTTCATTTTCCATTTCATTCGACCTATAAAATCACTTTTTCCGTTCTCAGCATCTTAACATTCTTGCCATTTGTCACATTCGTAACGACTTTACGAATATTGGATTTCGCTTAAGTTTTGTGAAGGCGTAAATCAAATTGCTTAAAAAAAAAAGAAAAATAATCTGATCTTCAGCTTTGTTGTCAGGCTTGTGCATTGTGGTGACAACGATTACACAAGACAGTAGTTACCTTCGATTTATCTTTTATTGCTGCATTAGAATCTCGCATTTGATTTGCCCCAACACATTAAGATTTTAGTACGTACACTTTAACATAAAAATTCGAATAATATTAATTTAGGTTTTTCATATTTTGAAGTTTAGGACATCTAACAATTTCATCATGTCAGAGCTTTTCTGGGTCATATTTGAAGGCGTCATCGAAGAATAAATCGAAAATGATGAAGAACTTTCCGACTATCAAAAAATTTAAAAAGGATAATTATTTTGTATATATTTTCCATGGCGAGTACGAATCTGGCTTCAGAATTGTTCTAAAATGTTGAATTTGGAGAATATCCATAACGAGCCAAATTGGCATCATTTGGATTTTGGAGTTAAAAAAAGTTTTCATTCGCGGAGAAAATGAAAAAGGAAAATTTACCTAAATATTGAAGCGTTATTTACAATTTATCTCACTAGCCCGTTGCTTCGTAAGCGAAAATAATAAAAATTTCAATTTGGACCCGAATTTGTAAAAATAAAATCCCAGCAGAAATAAATTTACTAGGTGTTTTAGTTGATATTACAAATTTAATTGTAATAATTAAGAAACTTGAAATAATTTTTTAAGAAACATTTCAAAATTGAGATTATTAGAAATTACCAAATAAATTCTACTATTTCTACGGAAAATTAAGTTATTTACATTAGATAATTGTAGATATTTTTTGCGTTGTCATAAAAATTTAGTTTTCTCCGTGCATACTGGAGCAATTATGAGGTCATATTGTAATTCAGCGCCAAAGAATATCAACGTATAGGGTATTCCCATGAATGTTTTGTTGTATTATTTCATATTGTAAACGTCTCAAAAAGATCAGAAATTAAATTTAAAAAATTTCAAAATACTGAAACAACTGTGAGGCTAGATTTAGACTGAGTGATACTTGATTGTATTGACCTATGTTGTCAACACTACACCATTGACAAACATCAAGTAAACAAGGAATACAATTACAGTTTTATATTTCCGTATTCATTAATCTGCCTGGATCAGACAAACTGTCACCAATTAAACATAAAATCGATTAGACTGTTGCATGCAATTAACGTAGGATTTGATGCAGTGTTCTAATCCTTTGTAATATCGAACAATACCCGTGACGCTCGGGCATATTCATAAACCTATGTAAGTATGCACATATTTATATATAAGTGTGTGTATTTGTATATGTGTAGGTAGCAGTTTGCAATTTCGCTTCTGTAAACCTTTTTCACCTGTTCACGAAAGTGGAAATCATCATCCATCGGTACGTCCTGGTGCAATCACTACACACATATAAACATGTATGTAAATATCTCCGACTTGACAAGTGAACGGTTGTACAATTTGTTTGAAAAGAAAAGGTCTTTCAACTATGGAGGTATTACGTTCTTTATCCTGTATAATATTGCTTCCTGCTGAAGTTCTATTATTAAACACAAACTAATCGCGCTCGACATGCTGCCTGGTTGGACGTGATTTTCTTTGTAAATGTAATTCTTTGCAATTTTCTCTTTTTACTTCGATCACATTTATAATTATGAACACTAAGAAGAGTTTCGTTTTAACAGAAACAGAACAAAGGAGTACCCAAAAACAGATAGTATCATACAGTGTCGGACTCGGTTATTAGTTTTTAAGCGACGCGACGTCAAGAGGCCTCTACACAATATAACAGAAATAAATGTCAATCTTGCAGGATGTGATAGAGCACTATAAAACATGAAAATTAAGTAAATATTTGTATGCCCGAAAGTTCATTGTTTTCAAGGAAAACGTAATTGAAAGTACAGGAGATTTTATCCCGGCCCTGGTAAGGAAAGGTGGCCTACAACGCTACACTTAATCAGTTGGTGGTTACCAGCATCAGTGTAGTATTTGTTTTATCTTTTGTTCATGTATTGCCTACTTGCTAGGTTAGATTAAGTGTGATTCAGGCAATTTTCAAAGAAGCAGTTGCTGCATCCTTATCATTTGCAGCGTCTGGTGACCTACAACGCTGCACTTAACCAGCTGGTGGTTACCAGCATCAGTGTAGTATTTGTTTTATCTTTTGTTCATGTATTGCCTACTTGCTAGGTTAGATTAGGTGTGATTCAGGCAATTTTCAAAGAAGCAGTTGCTGCATCCTTATCATTTGCAGCGTCTGCAAAACTTAATTGAAACTGATTTTCAGTCGCTGGTTTCGAAAGGAAAATTCTGCATAGCCTAATTTTTTTATAGGATTTTGGGTAGGTACAAACAAATTTACTTCTAGCGGGGCGAAATTTTGAATTTTCACAATAATTCGCGATTTCAAGGACTGTTTTCGGTAAATTTTTAGAGACTTGTTTGGCTTATTTGGTAAGTTTACTTACAACTATCCTCATAAAGATAGCGGGTCTCAGTGATAATGAAGTAATTTGAGGAACGAATGAATGAGAAATAAACTGTTTTCGTATTCATTTAAGACGTTCGTTTATCTGCACAGTTTACGTGTTGCCAATTCACGCACAGGACCGGCTTCGGAGCTCTTTTAGAAGCCTGTTCTGCTTCTTTGGTAATATAAAGTTTTCCATGATATGCTCAAGTATACTGGGCATATTCAACTTCTCTTTAAAATGTTTTGTTCTGCTACTTCTTTCAGATTCAAAGAAACGTCTCATTTTATCTGGGCTTATGTTATGCATTAGTCCCATACGTCCACGTTTGACAAGTCCATTGAAATAATCCTCTTTGCATAATGGCTATCGGAGACGCGGTTCCGAATTCATCCGATTGTACAAGTGAACGACATTTCACGGTAAAAATATTTAAAAAGGAAATGTTAGTCGGAAAATCACTCGAAAATGTCGAACGTTCCTCATTCATTTCCTCGACCATTTTCCACCCCGCTGACATGTCACATACGGTATAGAAACGATCTCTACACGAACCAAACGACATTTTTGTCCGTTCGATCGATGAATGCACTTAACCTCGTTTCGGTAACATGTGTGCACGTATGTTTGTGTGTGTGTGAGGTTACATGGTACAGGGTTACATCTTGCATACGTGTGCGGGTGGTTGTGCGTTCCACATTAACCGTTAACCGACCAGCATGAGTACCACATCCGTTCAACGTCACATAAAACGCTGCAAATTATCTTTCTCCGCTGGACCGCGAATGTTTTACATTGATATGAAAATTGGATTCCTGCCTCTCGTTCGATAGTTCCACCTCACGTTGCCACCTTACACCAACCCCGACATTTATCCATACACCAACGCATACATACACGCTACAATCATGAAGTACCTGTCCGATTATCGGAAATTCAATGTAGCTGTGTATGTAGTTACCACCCAAATAGAAATGATCGTTTAATTTTTGGAGCCCCAATTTGTCTTTGTAGGTATATCTGACAATTCGTTTAAAAGGTTCGAATCTCGTTAATGTACAAATGGACATCTTTTTAAATTCTGATCGTCAGATTTTATTGACTTTATGGTGAATTTGGGAATAGTACCTAAAGGTTAATTTTTCCCTTTAAAATTAAGAAATTATTATAAATGGTATCTACAGGTCGGACGAAGGAAGTTGGCGAGCGGTCGCGCAGGTACTTTCATGACCTATTTGGGTAACTTCGAACCGACACACAAATAAGCTTTCAGTAGGCGTAAAGTATAGTATTAATACAGATAGGACAGTAGCGTACTAGAATATAATGTAGAAACATAACTTACCAAAAAGAAAAAAAAAAACATATTGCTTTTGTTTTATAGTTAGTTTTCACATTTACATGTCATGGGAATCTCTATCACTGTCACCAACATTAACAATTAGTTCTTCTGTTTGTCTGTCTATTACTTGCTCACTGATCCCTATTTTTAAATATTTAATCTACGNAAGTATAGTATTAATACAGATAGGACAGTAGCGTACTAGAATATAATGTAGAAACATAACTTACCAAAAAGAAAAAAAAAAACATATTGCTTTTGTTTTATAGTTAGTTTTCACATTTACTGTCATCATGGGAATCTCTATCACTGTCACCAACATTAACAATTAGTTCTTCTGTTTGTCTGTCTATTACTTGCTCACTGATCCCTATTTTTAAATATTTAATCTACGCTCCTGATAGGAATACTGAAGAAAGAGGGCTGCAATCTTTTTACCTAAAACTGCCTACTTTTGCCACCGCGCATCCACGCCATTTTAAAATTTCCGCCAGCTTCCAACATCAGACCTATAACTAACTGTCAGCAGGTGTCCCACCATCATATCTCTCCTTTTCTTACTGATTTCTACACAGGGTCAAGGAGAAACCTATAAATTCTGAAATAGTTAAGATCTTGTTGGATGTTCTACTTTTGGGGAAATGCAAAGAATACCTAAAGATACGTGTCAAACCAATCTTCAGACCGATGACGCAGCTTGAGCGAAATTGGTCTTATAGTAGCAAGACTAAGACCAAGATGAAATGAATAAGACCAAAACTAAAACTAAGATCTAATATACAAGGCTTTTAAATTTTAATATATTCTCTTGTCGTTCAAAACGTTTTTTGGTATTTGAAATTTTCAGTTTGCTTTGTTGGATTAGTTTGGCATTAACACCTGAAAATTTAGTTTAGGATATCCTTAATTGAATTAAACAATAAGGATCTTAAAGTTTTTCTTTAGTTATTCAACCCCCAAAAATTCAACAAAAAAACAACTGTAATTAACACATCACCCTATAAATTTGCCCACGTACTGTTATTTGTTTGTTCATCGTTTGCACGTTATTATGAGACAATACGGAAAGAGATTTCATGTATGTGAAATTGTAAAATTGAGAATGATATTGAAACTTTGTTCGTGTAAGTACTTATATGAATGTTATGTATTGAAGTTGAGATGTGCGGCCGATAAAAGTGCAGACATTTCCTGAGACGTTTTAACACATATAAGACATCGCACCATTTTCCCCGCTTTATGAAAAGATGTAAAAGTTTAGCGTCAATTTCGACGAAGAATATGTAGCTGGAAATCGGTTGCATGCATTCCCTTCACGAAGTAACGAACTTTAAAGCTGTTAAATCCATGCATCGCTTCATCGCACCGAACCGTTGAAATTTTAACGACTAAGTATCTACCAAGTTATGTAATATTACCGGTCATGAAAGATACAGAAAAAATAATAAATCCGTCAAAGTAATTCAACTCAAATTGTTTTTTATTTTCTGGTAATTTCATCATAGAAAAGATACTTAGTATACTCGTACTAGAAAAAGAGGAAAGGTAGGAGATGTCTTGACTTGGAAAAGCAAAAATGTAGCGAAACGCGGGATAGGCTAGGTACAAGGACAAACGAAAAACTAAAGGAGGCAGGAGAAACGAATGGCAGGGACATAGAGATAGAATGGAACTGCGTTAAAACGTGCTTAATGTCAGCAGCTACAGATGTATTACGTCTTAAACAAAACGAAAGTAGGAAACCCTGGATAACAAACGGGATTGTAGGATTAATAGAGGAGAGGCGGAAATACGTAAACAGGGCAGACGAAGAAGGGCAAATAAGACATAAGACGATAAAGTGGGAAATAAATAGGAAGTGGATTGATATGAGATGTAAAGAAGTAGAAGAAAAATTTGAAGCAGATAAAACAGATGGGGCTTATAATTAAAAGGAGTTTTAGAGAAATAGGGTACAGCAGTAATAATATAAGAAACGAGATGGGAGTCATTTTGATAAGAAATGAGTAAAAGGCAGACAGGTGGAAAGAACACTTAGAGAACCTATACGTAGGCCATGAGTTGGGAGATATATTAGAAAAGGAAGATAATGTGGAGATAGATGAACTCGGTTATCCTATAATAGAGAAGAGTTCGATATAGAACTAAATAACTGAAAGAATAATAAGGCACCAGGTATAAATAGGATACAGGCGGAAATTTTAAAACATGCAGAACAGAAGGTTAAAGATCGTATATTTAAGCTAGACGGGGAAAGTCCCGGAGGATTCGGTAGTGGAACGTGGTAGTTGAGTTGTTCATAGTTGTTCTCTTGCATCAGATTATGCACCCAGTCAAACGTCTGCAATTGTAAAAGCTACAACACGCAAGGCGGGCTTCGAATTAGTTAAGCATCTGCCGTATTTGCCAGATTTGGCTCCCAGCGATTACCAACTGTTTCTAAAACTTAAAAATCCTTGCGTAATAACTGATAATGTGCAGTAAATCAGTTGTTTTCAGAGACTGAAGAACCTTTTTTCCGAGAGGCGTTAGAAATGCTACAACATCGGTAGTAAAAAAATCGGTTGTCTGTAAAGTCGGTTTACTGACGATAGTCGAACGTGACAACGTCATAAGAAAATACTGATGGAATGGTTTCATTTTTCAAAAGAAATTTTTAATTTTATTTGTTTGATAGATATTTTGTATGGATACAGAGAAGGAGGTAAATGGAAATGTATTATTGTATAGCAGCTGTCCACGCGGACGCATCGCTCACTCAAGTAGGAGAGAGACACATGTCAAACGCTGCCGAACGCGGAAGCCGATTGTGCCTCTTTGTCGCTCGTTCCGCGCTCTCGCTTCCACTTCAAGCCTTAAATGGAACGCCTCAGAGCGAGGTAACGCCGCATGAGTCATGTTTTTTCGTGCGTGCAGCCCGGCTCCATCGAATTATAAGACGTTGTCACGTCAAAAAATGTTGAAACATTATAATGTAAAATATTTGTTTGTAAATTTGTTATTGAAAATAGGTCAGGGGCTGAACAAATGGATCATTCCTCATATATATTCTATATGCTTTGATTCAACACATTATATATTAAGCAAAAGGAGTAAATGGAAATTTTGTATATTTTCCTCTAACAGTTTTCGACATAACTACTTAATCACCCTATATATGCATGTTTTGTGGATGGATTAGAATTGCGGTCACGTACATAGCGATTCATATACAATAAACGGATTGCGCTGGTTTCAAATCAAGTCGCTCACTAAAAGTAGATGAGCCCCTCATAAACTGTAGCAGGGGCTAATCCTGCTAATGCCTACATGTTGACAGCAGGTGTCATTTGAATGTGCATAAATTGCATCCGAAGCTTAGAGCATGTTGCATACGTAATAGGAGGGTTGCATTTTAGAATATTGTCCATCAAATTTCGTTGATTAATGATTAGAGTCATGTAAGTACCTACTTCTACAATATAGTAGTAAAATATAGAACAAAAGGAGCGATTGAGTGCTTTCAAGTAGTTTTTTAATTCAAAAAATAATATTAAAGAATGTCATTTCTATTGGAGAATTAATGTAGAAATACAATGAAACACTAAAGTACAAAATACAAAAACCTTAGGGAACTTGGGCTTCAAAATTCTAGATCAACCCGAATAGGAAATAAATACGTCGAGGATCCGAATCGGATTGGGCATCCCAGCTGTCCTATTAGGGCTCGACAAGGAGGATTTGATCAGGACCGGATCTAATACTTATTGTATTATGTATCAGTTACTTCGATTCAGATTGGGCACCTTACATGAGTCAAATATGTACGCTTGAACAGCTAAATTTAGAAGATATTTAAAAAAATTAAAAAAAAATAAGAAGAGGTCTATTTCCAAAAAAATAATAATAATAAATGGAATGACTGTATCAGGGCCGCATTTAGGGATTAGTTCGGAGTTCCTAATAGGATTACAATAATATAATATTGTCGGGCTTAGACTGGGATAAATTACGGTTTCTTTATCAAACCAAAGGCGGATTTGGGTTAGGGGTTCGATGTAGATTTTCAGTAAAGTAGCCAAGTCAGACCCTGGTAGGGAATAGTAAGGAATCCCCCAATAGGGCTACGATGAGGCAACTAATAAAGGATTAGGATTTTACAAGGGTCAAACATGGATATCGTAATACAAATTCCTTACTAGGATTACCCTTATTATTTAGGTTTTGATGATCAGTCGTAACTTAACGGAGATGCAACAAAATGGTTTTATTAACGTTCCTTAAGTATGAAACTTACAAGTATACTCATCTTGTCGTTCCATTTATTACGTTTTGAGTACATATTATTTATGTACACATGAACAGGTATATACGTATTTTAAACAGTTATGCTTTGTAATCCACTTAGTTCGCTTAGAAATTTCCCTTATAACTAATAAAATGATGAAGATAGTTTTCTAGCAGGAATATTTTCAGGCAAATACTGCCTTACATTTTCCACATTACATTAACTGTTCTCAGAAGATTTATTTATTAATAACAAGCAAAATAATTCTGTCTGGCAAATACCTCTATATAGTCACCCGTGCATTATATTCGTAATCCTGGTAATTATGGCGAAAAGTGAAGTAGACTTTAAACTTCAGTCTTTACAACGAACAATGATGGCAATCCCTTGTAATATTACTGACGCAGTCTGCGACAACTTGGATGTAGTCCAAGGAAATAAAAATTTGCCTGATGGTTATACAAGGAAAATCGCAAAAGTATAATTCGCAGTGCTCTTATTTGTAGTTGCTTTTGACTCATGTGCACTCGCTTATTACGTACTTGCTATTAGAGCATGAAGATTAAAACAGAAGTAGAAATTGTAATTTGATATAATTCTTTAGTAGATGGTAATAAACCAGGTGATTCAATAATCAACTGTGCCTTAAGGAATAAAATTTGGTCAAAAATGCCGATCGTTATATTCGGAAATAAACCTAATGACAACTATCCCAAGTAAACATATTTGCCGGGTAGTTTTTTAGATTGGATGCATTTACAGGGGTTGCTCTAAGAATTCAGCTCACCCTGGCACGGAAAAAGAACCTGAAAAATGGTCTTAAAATTCTTCCCATATACATCATCATCATCATAAAGTCGTCAGTCATAAGACTGATTGGACACGCACCTCCACTCATCATTCTCCGGTAACACCACATTTTGAACAATTCTAACCTTTCCTTTTCCGCCGCACCCACCGTCCATATTTCGCATCCGTATAGCGCCGCGCTCAAAACATACACCTTTAACAATATTTTTCGAATTTTTAAATTAACCGTTCGCGAGGATAGAAGTAACTTCTTTTTATTGAAGGCGACACGACCCTGCGCTATCATCTGCTTTACGAGGGTGGATTGATAAGTTTCCGGCCTGACCAAGAAAAACAAGGTTTTTAAAAATTTTTTTTTTTTATTTCTCAACATAATCTCCTCCAAGGCTGATACATTTCTCATAGCGGTGTTCCAGTCTATTAATGCCATCTCTATAGACTGATTCGTCAAGCTCCTCAAAATAACCATTTACAGCTTCGATTACTTCTTCATTGTCCGCAAATCTCTTACCGCCAAGCCATTTTTTGAGATTAGGGAACAGAAAATAGTCACTCGGGGCTAGGTCTGGAGAGTAAGGAGGGTGCGGCATCAATTCAAACTTTAGATCGTTGATTTTAGCCGTCGCAACGATTGACGTGTGCGCTGGTGCGTTATCGTGATGAAACAAGATTTTTTTCTTCGCCAGATGAGGTCGTTTAATTTTCACCTCGTGGCTCAAACGTTGCAATAAGTCTGCGTAGTATTGACCAGTGATAGTATTACCCTTTGCAAGGTAATCAATGTATATAATACCTCTTGCATCCCAAAAAACAGTAGCCATAACCTTGTTCGCCGAAAAAATTGTTTTTGCCTTCTTTGGAGTTGGTTCCCCTGGTCCAATCCACTGTTTAGACTGTTCTTTGGTTTCAGGAGTGTAGTGGTGGACCCACGTTTCGTCAACGGTTACGAATCGACGCAAAAATTCGCTTGGATTACGCTTATACAATGACAAATTTGCGGTAGAAATGTTTTTTCGAATCAATTTTTGGTCGACTGTTAGCAAACGCGGCACCCATCTTGCACAGAGCTTTTCCATATGCAAATGTTGGTGCAAAATATGTTGCACACGTTCATATGACATCTTACAGGTCTCAGCTATCTCACGCACTTTCAATCTGCGGTCTCCCAGCACTATTTGATGAATTTTTTCGATCATATCTGGAGTTGTGACCTCAACGGGGCGTCCTGAGCGAGGCCCATCAGAGGTGCTCACACGACCCTTTTTAAACTCGGAAACCCACTGCTTAACGGTTGAATATGACGGGGAGGATGTCCCCAGTGTTGAGTCCATCTCTTTTTTAATTTCCTTCGGCGTTAACCCCTTCAAATAAAAGTATTTGATGACAGCACGATTTTCCTGCTTTTCCATTTTTACGAAAACCACAGAGGCGTCTTGTTCAGCGTGCTGTCAAACCTACACTAGCAAGGAGATCGGGCTGAAACTATAGCTACAAGCTATCCAAGGATGGTACTATAGAATGTCACCTCAAGGTAGGCCTAGTGGCGTCATCTCTTGGTTAGGCCGGAAACTTATCAATCCACCCTCGTATATCCCTACTACTCCTTCCGTCCTGACTTATCTGACTTCCTAGATAACTAAAAGCAGCCACTTCTTCTAATTTTTCGTCTCCGCTCTTTCCCTACTTTTCCTTCCCTTGCATACCAGTATCTTTCTTTTACTTTTATTTATTTTCATACAATACTGTTTTTCCAATACCGCTTCCATTTTATTTAAAGCTATCTCTTACTACTCCTTGTTAGATGCTAACACTGCTTTATATCATCTGCAAATCTAAGCATACTCATCTTTTGCCCTTCTATATCTACAACAGTTACACCAAATTCTTCAAGATTGCTCTAAAGGTGGCACTTTTGAATTACGTCAGCTATCACTTCAATGTTAGGTATATTAATATTTTCTTAAAAAAAATCTATCCAAACCAATTGCGAATTCCAACATTTTCATAAAAGGTCATTATGAGACGATCGAATTATAAACAATGGAAAAACTTCGATAAATGAAGGAAACAATAGCGGATCCAAGTGATCTCCGCAAAATAAAGAACTGATAACTTACTTTAACTGAAAAAACGACAAACTTCAAACAACTTTAATGTATTTGACGCATTTATGCAATAACCCGTTTACAAACACGTTAATGTCCGATGATTTTTTGATTTTTAATTTTCGTTCAATTCTTGGTAGAGAATCCGCATGTAAAACAATTACAGCAATCACTAATTTAGTTGAAAGTTGTGAATAAGTTAATGAAAATTTATTTCCCGGTAGCCGAGAGGCACCGGGTTCGTTAGGTGCTTACAACTTTCAACCCCCATAACTCCCATTGCCCTACCTCTATGAATTTATATTACATCAGCAACAGCTACTATGTCGCCCGTCTAAATAGTCTGGTAGATCTTTTGGGAACAACTCTATAGAATTATTTAAACGCATATGCACTTTACTCGCCCATATCTCTCACACCTTCTCTAACAAAATGGATCTATACATGAACTACCTCGAAATCTTCTCAATGCAGCACATACCATTGGGTGCACGTATGTGACTTAGCTCTTATTCATTTATATATAGTGATAATTACTTTTTTTGTTTTCTTTCTTTAAATTTCTTTTTTGAGAATGAGATTGTTCAGATCGTTCCGTAGAAAAACATTTCTTTATATATTTCCTTCAAGCTTTTACAATACACTCCTTTATAAACTGAATGATGACAGAATTTTTGGTAACTCATTTGGAGTAGGTAGAAACTGCGTACATGTATATAAGTTAAATGTATTTAGACAGCATTATGAATTGTTAAAAGGTAACAACTTCCGTGTGGTAGGTGTACGTGTACTGATATAATCGGATATTTCGATGGAAATGCCTATCTTAACCTAACTTCCCCTAATTAGAATTTTTCTTTGCAGAATATGAATTTTTAAGCTACCATCTAGACCAGCGGTACCCAAATCATGTTCCGCGGAACTCTGTTGTTCCGTGGAAAGATCACTGGGGTTCCGGGTTTTTTGTCCAAATCAAAATAATTAAAAAAAAATAAACAAAATTTTTCATTACCAAACAATAGAAAACAAATTTGGCTTTTGCATTGATGGAATAACCAAAGAAAGTTACTAGTGTTTATCCTCTTCCAAATATAAATATGATCGACATAAATTCATCCTCTCTAAAACAAAAATTCGAATCGACTGATTCAAATTTGAATGACCTTTGGATTCAACTTACGATTAAAGATAAATACTCTACAGTCATTGAGAAGATTATCACGGTTTCTGTTTCGATTTGTATTGACTTACAGATTACAAGGAAGCTTTTCAGTTTACGTCTGCAATAAAAACAAATTCAAAATTTGATTGCATGCCGTTCCGGATATTCGAATTCAATTGGCATTACACCTTATTTTAATGCTATTATTAGTAAAAAAAATACATACGTACAATAAAGTTTTTGAGTACAGCATGTACACAATAAGGTGTCAGGGGTCTTATCGTTAGACATAAAACTCTTTACTTTATTGTCGAGATGGGGTTCCGCCAAAAAAGGGTAAGTCAGAAAGATTTCCGTAGGAAAGAAAACTTGGGAACCGCTGATCTAGAGAAAAATATTTTTTTACACTTTTTGATTCGAGTCCTTTTACGTTCCGTCATGTTCTACATAAAGGAGTATATGGTAATAATTTGAAACCAATTGGAGGTGTCCCTTTTCGGAACGCCAGCTTTGAATTTTTCAGAAAATGAAAACACGTAGGGACGTCCCTTTTCAGTCACATATATTGACTCCTTAAAGGTCAAGGGCCATCCCTTCGTACGTGACGCTTCTTCCTCTGGAAATTCTTATATTAAACTGCAGCGTTTTCTTCTGTCTACGTGTAAAAAGATTCAACATACAAACAAAATTACTAATCTACTGTATATTATAAAAAGTGTTTCAAATTTATTTTTTCATTTTGTGTACCTCCCTTATAAAGTCCGATAGCATTATAAACGCGCACACAATACACACAATTCCAACAAAAAGAAGATGATTCGACTCGACGATTTTTAAAGCGTCGCTTTGCGTATAAGTTCTATCGGTTCCGGGAAGAGCCGCTGTGCCTGAGACGTATTGAACGATTCCGAACGCTGCGACCACGAGATTTATAAGCGCCCCCGTAGGTAAAAAAAGCATCTCAAGCCAGTGATGCGAGTCCTCGACAATATATATGATGATAAATCCAACGGAAATTATCAAAAAAGTGCCAGCTGTCACGTACGATGCCTGAACGGTTCGGTGAGTTTTAAGAGTCGCCGGATCCAAAACGGTTCCGATCTCGTCTTCGTTTTGATAAGCGAAAGTCCACAAATTACTGGTTTGCAAAATAAATACGGTGTTAAAAAGACAAAGAATCGCTTCGAATATTTTGAATGAGAGACCGTAATTGAATTTCTTTTTCTCACATACACTGAAACACGACGGATTACTCTCGTCATGTTCAACCATTTTGGAACTCTCTGTTTCTGACATATGCGTGAAATATATTTGTGCTGCACAAAGAAAAACTGAAATTAAAATTGACTTCTGTGTCACTTGTCTATGAATTCGAGCTTACTGGATAACAGTCAAAATAATCATGAATCTATTTATAGTTATGCAAGGTGGTGGTCCATTGACAACAGTAACTAACTACGATTTTGTGTCATTTAGCATGATTTTTGAGTGAAAAGCTCAGGCACATCGATCTAAAATTCAATGTTTGTATTTGCATGTTACTTCAGTCCCAAATTAGGCAGGGACATCACCCTTAAATTTTTTTTTACCATCTGAAAGATCTTTTAATTGCCTGTGCAACAGTTTTTTATTTTTTAAGGATTTGATTAATCGATACGTAGAAAGTCACATTTGAGAAACAAAGCAGTCAACGCTTACTTGGCTTTACTCTTGTTAATGTGTCCTAATGTGTCGAAGTTTCTCGAAGGTTAATGGTCTGACGTCAAAAAATAAAAAACTATTGAACAGAGAATTAATAGACCCTTCAAATAGTGTGTATTTTGACCTGATATTCCATTTATTCCATATGAATGAAAACATTAAATTTAGAGGTTCCCCTCACTACCAAAATTGACGTACCTGATGGGTAATGGGTAACCTTCAGTGTAAATAAAATACCTATTAGGTACAATGCTAGAAAAATTGGCGCATCCACTTTGAAAGATTTTCCTAAACCTAACGATGTAATAATCGTTACCGAGGTTACCATGAATAGGGAAGGTTAGAAATGAAGTGATATTAGAAAAAATAGGAGAACAGAGAACTCTCTATGGTTGGTACGACACCCTCTCATGCATGAAGCTCTAGTCAGAGACGTATAAGAGGCAGAAACCGGAGTTACAAGGAGTAGAGGTAGACCTAGATTAGATTACTGTTCGCAAATAGTTAAGGATGTGGGCTGTTCTAGTTTTAGGGAAATACGAACATTAGGGTAGTATAGGAAGGAGTGGAGGTACGTGTCCAACCAGTTTTAGGACTTAGGACAGCGTTACAATCATCTACAAAATTGTAGTATAACGTGCGAACGTGCACGGGATGAGGACAAGAAAAATTAAACAAAACTTGTCGATCGATTGTCATTTACAAGATTTGTACCACACCCGTTCGTGCCGGTTCCGCGTCCGTCATGTTGATGTGAGGCTACATACATTACAACTTGTACAATTACTTCGAAATGGGAGTCTTACGAATCTCGCACGAAACTCATGTCGCACACGGCCCGTCTCGTCAATGTGTGCCAAAACCTTAATCCTATTTAGAGTATAGTTCCCGTCGCGGTATATGATAAATTGACAAAGGAATAGTTTTGGTTACGGAGAGTATGCATCATATGAGATGAGTACCTACATATCAGGTACGTGTGTCATACTCATGTACAATGCACCCACTTCAACAACGATTAAAACCGCGAAGAGGTAATTTGACAAAGCGTCCACATCAGACGATGCACCTCAAAGTAAGTAGTCGTTTGTAAGGGAATTGGCAAACTACCTTCAACAAACTGCATATTGGGCATTCTTCATAATAAAATATTAGATTGCGACGCGATGCAGTTCGTCGGATTATAATCGTTTGATTTGGCAGTTAATGTTGCGATAACAGGAACTTTTGAGTTTTTTTCGTTTCTAGTAAGTATCTGGTTCTTTAAAATGTACAATTGCAAGGTAAGAACTGGATTAAAAATTATTTTAACGGTAAGTAAGGAGCAATTACGTTAGCAGTTAAACAAAAACGTATCATAAGTGCAAGTTTCATCTTTATTTTAAGGAAGATTCGTTGGACACCCGCCTCACCTCCCTGTCTTCCTATCATAAGTTATTATACTATACCTATCACTTCATGTTTGAGAAGGGCTTCTACCAACCTATCTCGCCTGGTTCCTTGTTGACTTCCATATTAACGCTTAATTATTTAATACTTATCTCAATTATTAAACAAGTTCTCTCTCAGTTTTCCTAAGTTTCTTTTTACCCAGTAAGATTTTTTTCTATTTCTTTTCTGCAGTCATTAAAAGTAAAATATTTTTTTGTGCTTGATTTCATTGTACGTATTTAAGTGACTATTCTTTCTACTGCTTCCATTCTGTTTCTGCCTGTTCTATAATAATTTATAATTACAGGCGAAAATCGTAACAGATCAAATATTTTTCCTGTTTAATTTTGTTAATTTCGTTCTAATTTTATTTCTTCGTGTTCCGATATTTTTACCCATTCGTCATAACGAATTTAAATTAATAATGTGAAAATTCGTTTTCAATCTTTTACCCACTATAAACTACCTTAGGTTAATGAAGGAAAATTTGTCGCTGTTGTCACACCAAAGGTCCCGGATTCGATTCCCAGCGAGGGTGTGTGACAACAGCACCAAATTAACCTGAAGTAGTTTACAGTAGGTAAAAAATTAAAAATTAATTTTCACATTAATAATAATTGATATCAACCACTATTAAATGTAAAAGTGTTTCATTATATATATAGTATTAATGTAATTAATGAACAATATTCTTTGATAGTTTCCTTAAATTATTCTTTCCCCTGTGTGTCATATCTAGTTAATTGCTACGGATTCTCTTTTAAACTTTTGTTAAATACATGTTTAGATACATGCATAGAATTTTTCCTTGGAGTTCCTCAGTAAAATTTTCTCCGTTAAACTCCAATTTTCCTTCAGATATGTTCCGAAATGTTATTTTCTGGGACCTAATCTATATAAAAACAGAATATACTTCATTCGGGACAGATATGTTTTATTCAACAGCGTTTCGACATCTTGTATAAATCGTTCTCATAAAATGTTTTTCTAGTTGAAATCTGCCGACTGAAAAGTGACGACAACTTTTCCATGTTACGAGCACAGTTCATCAACTATAATTCTCTCTATGCCAGACGACGTGGTGTGCAAATATATTTCATGATCTTTATCATAATTGCTAGACAGATTGTAATTTTAAGTTCAACTCAAAACAGAAATTATATAACTTTATTTATATTATACTCTCAACTTTTGTTCATTAAACATACTCTTTCATACAGTACCTGCCAAACGTTTTCTTCAATCATGAATAGTAGTGCGAGTCGAAAACAAGCGTTAAAGCCTTTAATATGTCGTCAAATATAAATAAACATCTCGTTGATGTTTTCAGTAGTAAATGGTACTAATAACAGCGCATTTGCGCAATGCAATTGTAGTTGATAAAATGGTCAATTTTTCCGTGCAGTACTGTACGGATTATACGCTCCTCACCTATTAAGAGTTTGGTCGAGAGTTGTCTTCCTTCCTTTTCTGGCCTAGTGCTGTTCTTTTCTACTTTGCGCCGGCCAAACAGAAGGTCACATCGCTACAAAAGGTAAACGAAGTATACAAAAAATAGCCGCAAGGCAAATATACAGATACCCTTGCCTGACACCTGAAATACATTACCTAGTTAGCCGCAAATATCAGTAGATGGCGATATATTGTCGTAACTCGATATTATATGAACGTGCTTATATAAAGCACTTTTGGTTTGGTCAGCGATTTTTGGGACTGTCTATAGCGTGCTGATGAAATTAAATGAGATCAAGATCGCTATTTCTACTAGTTTCGGTAATTCTTCGTCATAGGTCGTATATATTAAATATTAAATGTATGCTTGGTTTTTACCGTTTGTGCATCTTTATGCACTTAATTTTTGACAAATTTTGAAAACGTAGTAATGCAACAAAAATTAATTTAAATTTAAATACAATTTTAATTGCTTCCTTATAATTTATTTAAAATTAAAATATAAAAGAATTG
>NW_020438956.1:1771774-1779596 GCF_000699045.2 Agrilus planipennis
CAAAGTTCATGTTGCTTTATAGGACCTAATTTAATCTATTTACAAATTTTGCGGAGACAATTTTAATCTTAAAAACAAAGGGCAAGCCAGAGAATCTATTGGCTGACAGGAAGAATTATCCTTCTAATAATTCGGTCTTATATAACTCGAACTTTACTAATAAAACTTTTACCCAGTAAACTGTAATAAAGCCGCCGTAATTCTTTCTATTCCAAGGTAAAATTTACGTCGCAAGTAGTAAAGAAAAGCAACAAGACTGAGAACTTTGTCGGTACTTCCCTGATAAATGTCGGCTCCTCCCTGCCTCTTCTATCGAATGAAATATTCTTCAAGGATTTGTTACTACTATGTAGTCGACGACATTGCGGCCAAAAGACGTACAACACTGTAGGGTTACATTATGCAAAGAATCGAAGATCGTATGTTTTTCACGATGTGGGATGCCCTCATTTCACTTCGCCCGCTAAGGTCATTCGATAACGGTTTTGAATTTGTCAAGGGACCCGAACGATAACAGAAAAGCTTCCGGGACTTAGGGCAGCTTTTGCGTTGTTCAGTTTTTATTCTTGTTTATTTTTATCCGCTTTCAGGTAAAAGCTAGAATTTCTAATTTCTTTTTGTTTTGCATTTTACAGCTAGTTCCATTTTCCCATAAATTTCGTTCACCTTTTGTATACGTTACGATTATTATGCAGAATTAGAACTTTATTAAAAATTCTCCTTATATTCCTTTGGTTTTAAGTACCTATTATCTCAGCAGTTGTTATTGTTAAGTTCCCTTTTAGGTAATAATTGTATGTAACTTCACTGCAAATATTCAGTAAACTGAAATCCGATAGTGGTAAAGTGCTTTATAAAGTAAAAAATTTTGAAATTAAAAATTTCAGTCGAACGTTAAGAAGAATTAATAGAATGAGATTCTGCAATATCTTTCAAATAAATGTTTATTGAAAAATTTTTACCAAGGTAAGGATAAATTGGGTTTTAGAACAAACCACTTTCTTTTGCAACATTTTTCGATGACCTCTGCTTCTAAATAAAATAAAAATATGAAGGTCTTACACCTACTTACGATAACTTTGTTATTTGTCTGTCGAATCACTAATGTGTACTAAATAGATGTACTGTTGGTTTCAAGAAGTTGGAGATATGCCCCTTCCCTTTATTAAGATGAGCCGTAGCATAATTCCAAATTCAATCAAATTTGTCTGCGGAGTTCATTTCTTCACCGATCATCGAGCGAGAGCAGTACTATTTGCAAAATTATTTAAACTGCCTCGTCAAAATTTAAAAATATGGTTTATTTAAAAGCATATTTAGCCAAAAATAATAACAAGTGAATTAAGTTAACGCTCTACACACCTATAAAACGTTTGCTTTGCTTTCTATTGTTAATTTATATACATTTCTGTTTTAAGAAATTGCTAAAAACATTTTCGTCTAGTACTGTACAGTTCTAGCCGATCTCCTAAGACCGCCCATCGAGAGCTCTGCTCGTTCAAGCTTGTTCCAACTATTTCTGTCTTGCTCACGCCTAGTGTGTATTCTTTCTATCTTCGCGCAGATTTCTTCAAGGTCACATTTCTTACAAGTTGAAATGGACAGTAGTTTTTAGTCTTTCACGGCCGGCGTTTATTGATGCTGTGTTTTCTTCCGGGCTTTTTAGCCGTGGTCCGTGGAATCCTGCTTTTCCAAACGTTTTGCCGTTCTTTGCTGACGGCATCTTCAGTGGTGACTGTTACATTAGTTACGACTCAACACCTTCCCAGTCACCACTTAAGATGCCGTCAGCAAAGAACGGCGAAACGTCTGGAAAAGCAAGATTCCACAGACCACGGCCAAAAAGCCCCGAAGAAAACACAGCATCGAACAGAAAGATGTCATTGATTTGTAATTCTACGTGGTACCTACTAGTAGGTATGTAACAAATTTAATTTTTTTGACTTTTATATACATCTGTATGTACCCACACTACAGTGTTATCCATCCTTTGTTCAGTCATTACAACCAAATATGATTCAACTTTAACAAGTACCAAGAATTATGTAATTGCAGTAAAACTTCCGTAACTCGAAACCTCATGTTGCAATTAGGGAAAATTCGAATTGGATAAGGAAAATTTCTGTCTTGCCGTGAAACTTAATTTTTGTATGAAAGACATCACTGATTACTTACCCAAAATTATAACATATAAATCTTATTTTTTAAACTCCATTGCCATTTACTTAAAATATTAATAATGACAGGTATGAAGGGTATGGTTAAAACTGTTGCTGATTTTAATAACCGGGATTACCTTTAGACGTCACTACAAACGAACATCACTATAAAACTCAAAAATTACTGTCTAGTTCTCGCTACAATCTATTATTAAAATATTTTTTTGAGGAATTTTGATTCGCGTTTAATAAATTCGTTTAATTAAAGAATAGTCGCTGTTGTTTTAATTAAAATTGATTTTGTTGTCCTACTTCTCCAGGAGTTATAGCATTAGTCTGTGTCTTCATGTAAATGTTTGTCAAACAAGCTGCAACAACATCCTGTTCTTGTTGGTCTAACGATATTTCCCCGTTCTTAACGGTTCGGAATAGTAAACAAAGTAATAATTTATTATTAAACCTTTAAGTATACTAGAATAGGGACATCCTCACAAGTTTGTAATGTACATGCGACGATTCTTCGAGAGATTGAAGCTTATAGGAAAACGATTGCGGTTTTCATTTCAGCCCCCACGCGTTCGGAGGATATATAAAGCGACCTTTTCAAAAAGATTTGCTTTTTACTAAATTGCTACGTGAAAGTGCCGAAGTTTTCGTGCCTTTGCGATAAAAAGATATACGCAAAGGGCAAAAGAAAAGGGAACAGTTTTAAACAACTTCCGAGTAATAAACCGATCAAACGCTGGTGTCAAGGTCGCGTATCATATATGATGGTAAGTTTTACTGTCCTATAAAAAATATCGAACATGATACATTAACCGTTTTCGAGGAAACTCTATTTATGTAATAATGTATTTAATACGTTATTTATATATATTGATCAGCGAAATTGATCTTGATCTTGGTCTGGGTCTTACAAAAATGCAAGACCAAGGCAAGTGCATCTTTATACCAGAAATATCAAGACCAAACGAATAAGACCAAGACTGAAACCAAGACCGAACGAACAAGACCAATATTAAAACCAATACCAAGATTAAAACCAAGAACGAACGAAGAAGACCAAGATTAAAACCAAGATCGAACGAACAAGACCAAGATTAAAACCAAGACCGAATATACAAGACTAAAATAAATATTACCATGATTTATGAGTTAAACTATTGACTATATCTCGGAGTACCTAAGTGTTCTTTGTTCCTACGTCTGCATAACACGGTTGAAATATAGAGACAAACCAATTTCTTTTCCGATATTTTTTACTTCTTTCAAGTACCTTCTACTGTTTTGTTCGCTATAAGTTTAATTTATGCCTTGTTATTATTATTTATTTAATAATTAACCGATCTAAATTAGAAAAAATATGTGCATGTCGAATCAAATTAAAGATAACGACAATCAAATGTAGTTGTTTCAACTGTTTATTAGAATGATTCTGCGCAATATTTTCAGCTCATAACGATAATGTAGGATTTTCATATCTAAACATATTGTTACGAAAATGAATAATCCTTGAAATTGCAGACGTTGATTAAATAAATCGATTCGTAAAATTATGCTATTTGTAATAACGTAGATTTTGTGATTAATAATTTTCAAGGTAAATATCAAACCATTCTATGTCAAATTTTATAAACGCTCTATGGCAAATGTTCCAGAGCGCGTAATTAAGCCGATTTATGAAAACTCCGACCATTATAAAATGCAAATGTTTGCCTAACAAAAAAAGCAAAAATCAACTCATTGTTCCATTTTCCTCTGTAATTGGGAAAAATGCTTTCCATGTACGAATAATACAGTTGTGCATCAGCTAAATCTTCATATTTATTTATTAGAATTTATCAGATAAACAACTGGCCGAATTTTAAAATTGCCTACATGCAGACTGAACTTAATTTTTAGCCTTCCATACAACTTGAAGGGTTGTTACGTGATTGGCACTATATTTGCATTTTTTTCGTATTAAATCAAAACCGCTAGAGGTAGTTGAGAATCTCATAACACTTGGGCTTGGTTTGCGCAGTAAGAAAACTCTGCCCGTTCACTAATTTCCACATTTCTGCTTCTTAAAAGCATTGGTCGTCACCGTCTAGAGTTTACCTACAGCTCCATCCCTGGTTGTATAGCGAATTACATAGTTAACAGTCGAATCAATGTTCTCGTATCATACAACATGAATGCGATAAGGGATGCCCTTCGTCAATCAGAAGATTCATGAGATTTTAAGCTACGTATAAACGGTTATGAAATACTATCGTGATCATATCCAACATGATTTTCATCTATTTCGGTAGATACGTAGCACCGTCCTGCATTGGCTCACTTCTGAAGGAGATGCTACCAATCCTGAAAGGAAAGCCTTCTCTAGGATGTGTTTTTCAGAGCTGATGTAATGAACCTGGATATTTCAGTAGTGTCCTAATGTTTCCCTTTCACGAGTCTTTTTTAAGTAAAGAAGCAAAAAAGTCAGGATTGTACGGACGCGGAAACCCAATAGCGTGCAGACAACCAAGACTCTGTGACTTGGCGCTCTATTATGATGAAGTTTCCATGCGTCATTGATGTCACTTTTGGCGGCGTGCCCCGTGTTTTTTGTCTTTTGGGCACTTCCAAGTAAAAAAAATGCATTTTCGATGGTCCCGGTAGGTATTAATTTATTGCATTACGCATTGACTATTCTACAGTTCGTAGGGTACTGAGACCGAGCACATTTTAAATCGACGCTCTCTCTACCCTCCACGTAGATCAGGATGTTATAACATGCTGCAGTATGTGTCTAGAAAAATTTGATCACATTACTTAAGACTTACGAAACGTAACCCGTATACGTTAAGGTAAAACGTTCACGGAACTTTACACATTTTATCAATGAAAATTCATATTTATTTTTAATTTTCCCACTAAAAATTACCTCAAATTAAAGGAAAATTGTTGCTGTTGTCAACATTCTAACATCCGCTTTTGACACATAAGGTGTTTTTATTTTTTACGTCTACCTGTAGAACACAAACCGACCGAATTTACAATTTCTTCTTGAGGGATACAAAACCTTTCGCGCCGAATTTGCCATTGTAATTAACAAAAACCCATTAAATCGGCCAATTTTACAGTAGCAGATTCCGAAGGATATGATGCCGCCCTTTGATGGTTACATTTAATAGAATATCCCTATGGTCGGCTCTTAACTCGCCCCACTACTTTTTTATAACCGAACTGACATATTTTATCATCTAGCGTTTTTATGATTCACATAAGTTTATTAATTGCAACCATCCATTGCATTTGGCATATCGTAAGGTTTTAATCTGAATACACTTAACCAGCAGGTAGATTTCCTGCTTGATTTGAATTTAATTTAAACTTGCCTGGACTTTGTACAAAGACATTGTGGTGGCGTGACCTCACAGACTCAATGAAATTCTGTTTGATTACCGAGCGAATGTTGTGATAAGAATTCTCAGAATTTGCATAAAACTCTCAACTGAATTCATTAACATCGCTTTAATGTGGTCGTTAATTTTTTAAAAGTCAGATTTAATCCAATAAAATGTCAATCTTTATGGTTTCCGAAGTGGAATAATAAAGATTCATAAAGTATAAAAATTCAAGACAACCGAGATACAATACGACCATTACAAAATAATAATTTAAATAATAGAAAATGGTAAGACGCCATAACCAACTGTGACTAAGGGAAGATTAGATCGATGGTCCATAGTAATGTAGGTACAGTCCATTTCAATTTGTTAGAATTGTGACCATGAAGAAATATGCGCGAAGATAGAATGAATACACACTCGGCGGGAGCAAGACAGAAATAGAAACAAACTTGAACGAGCAGAGTTCTCGATGGGCGGTCTTAGGAGATGGGCTAGAAGTGTACAGTACTAGACGAAAATGTTTAGCAATTTCTTAAAACAAGAATGTATATAAATTAACAATAGAAAACAAAGCAAAAGTTTTATAGGTGTGTAGAACGTTAAGTTAATTCACTTGTTATTATTTTTGGATAATATGCTTTTAAATAAAGCATTTTCTTAAAGGCCATAGGACGATAAGCATAGTGAATCGGCCCCAGAGGAATATCTGGATAATTTTTTCAGGGGACATTGATACTAATGAGGTACGTTAATTTTGAAAATTTTNATATTTATTACAAGACTGCTATTATCCTTATTTTATTATAAAGCACCTTCAAAGTTCATGTTGCTTTATAGGACCTAATTTAATCTATTTACAAATTTTGCGGAGACAATTTTAATCTTAAAAACAAAGGGCAAGCCAGAGAATCTATTGGCTGACAGGAAGAATTATCCTTCTAATAATTCGGTCTTATATAACTCGAACTTTACTAATAAAACTTTTACCCAGTAAACTGTAATAAAGCCGCCGTAATTCTTTCTATTCCAAGGTAAAATTTACGTCGCAAGTAGTAAAGAAAAGCAACAAGACTGAGAACTTTGTCGGTACTTCCCTGATAAATGTCGGCTCCTCCCTGCCTCTTCTATCGAATGAAATATTCTTCAAGGATTTGTTACTACTATGTAGTCGACGACATTGCGGGCAAAAGACGTACAACACTGTAGGGTTACATTATGCAAAGAATCGAAGATCGTATGTTTTTCACGATGTGGGATGCCCTCATTTCACTTCGCCCGCTAAGGTCATTCGATAACGGTTTTGAATTTGTCAAGGGACCCGAACGATAACAGAAAAGCTTCCGGGACTTAGGGCAGCTTTTGCGTTGTTCAGTTTTTATTCTTGTTTATTTTTATCCGCTTTCAGGTAAAAGCTAGAATTTCTAATTTCTTTTTGTTTTGCATTTTACAGCTAGTTCCATTTTCCCATAAATTTCGTTCACCTTTTGTATACGTTACGATTATTATGCAGAATTAGAACTTTATTAAAAATTCTCCTTATATTCCTTTGGTTTTAAGTACCTATTATCTCAGCAGTTGTTATTGTTAAGTTCCTTTTTAGGTAATAATTGTATATCTTCACTGCAAATATTCAGTAAACTGAAATCCGATAGTGGTAAAGTGCTTTATAAAGTAAAAAATTTTGAAATTAAAAATTTCCGTTGTACGTTAAGAAGAATTAATAGAATGAGATTCTGCAATATCTTTCAAATAAATGTTTATTGAAAAATTTTTACCAAGGTAAGGATAAATTGGGTTTTAGAACAAACCACTTTCTTTTGCAACATTTTTCGATGACCTCTTCTAAATAAAATAAGAAAATGAAGGTCTTACACCTACTTACGATAACTTTGTTATTTGTCTGTCGAATCACTAATGTAAAACGAATAAATAGATGTACTGTTCGTTTCAAGAAGTTGGAGATATGCCCCTTCCCTTTATTAAGATGTGCCGTAGCATAATTCCAAATTTAATCATATTTGTCTGCGTAGCTCATTTCTTCACCGATCATCGAGCGAGAGCTAGACAAAAGTGTACAGTACTATTTGCAAAATTATTTAAACTGCCTCGTTAAAATTTAAGAATATGCTTTATTTAAAAGCATATTTAGCCAAAAATAATAACAAGTGAATTAACTTAACGTTCTACACACCTATAAAACTTTTGCTTTGTTTTCTATTGTTAATTTATATACATTTTTGTTTTAAGAAATTGCTAAACATTTTCGTCTAGTACTGTACAGTT
>NW_020438956.1:1781245-1831080 GCF_000699045.2 Agrilus planipennis
ACCAAGATTAAAACCAAGAACGAACGAACAAGACCAAGATTAAAACCAAGATCGAACGAACAAGACCAATATTAAAACCAATACCAAGATTAAAACCAAGAACGAACGAACAAGACAAAGATTAAAACCAAGATCGAACGAACAATACCAATATTAAAACCAATACCAAGACTAAAACCAAGAACGAACGAACAAGACCAAGATTAAAACCAAGATCGTACGAACAAGACCAATATTAAAACCAATGCCAAGATTAAAACCAAGAACGAACGAAGAAGACCAAGATTAAAACCAAGATCGAACGAACAAGACCAATATTAAAACCAATACCAAGATTAAAACCAAGAACGAACGAACAAGACCAATATTAAAACCNGTTGACGTTGGATCGATGAAAAATCGATACTCAAGCGTCTGAGTACCCTAAACACTGAATCAACGAGTAATTTCTCTAGTTTTCACAAAGAAGATTAACGAAGCTGATAACTGCACTATAAATGCTTTAAACAGGACCTTGAAACCGCAAAAGAAATCTAAATTTTCTGAACACACGCATGACAGCAACAATTGCCCAAGCTGAAATGGCAGCAAAATGCTTCAGTGCCTCTGACTTATTCAAAATAGCTGACTATCAAATTCAAATTCAAAATAGTTGACTATCACTAACATTAATGAGTCATCTTTTGGTTTATCTAAATATAGTTTATAATTCCTTTTTTTAATATTTTGACTTAAAAAAACAATTACACTATTGTTTTCAATATTTGATGTTATTTGCACTTATAAAATTAATCATTTAACCCGCTTTTCTTTTGTTTCAAAAGTATAAAAAGTAAAATAAATCGATTTTTATATAAAAAAAATCGGTTTTTCTTGTTTTTCAATATGGCGTACCTTTCTGATCGATTTAAGAATTTGAGGGGTTATTCTATATTAAAAAGGGCATAAAAAAAAGTTTATTTCAAAATTGTTCTAGAACATTATCATAAAGAAAAAAAATAATTTCGGTAAAAAATGCCTGTTTTTAATGGTTATTATAAAGATTATGAGCTGTTATTTTTTCCGAGTATAGCCCTTATATACCTTCATAACGTGTATAAATTTCAATTAAATCGATTGAGCCGTTTTTGAGAAAAAAATTATTTTCTGATTTTTCGTTTTTTTGAATTTATTCAAAAACCAAAATAGATAGAGGTCTAAAATTTTCAAAATTAACGTACCTCATTAGTATCAATGTCCCCTGAAAAAATTATCCAGATATTCCTCTGGGGCCGATTCACTATGCTTATCGTCCTATGGCCTTTTAACGAGGCAGTTTAAATAATTTTGCAAACGGTACTGTACACTTTTGTCTAGCTCTCGCTCGATGATCGGTGAAGAAATGAGCTCCGCAGACAAATATGATTGAATTTGGAATTATACTATGGCGCATCCTTATAAAGGAAAGGGGCATATCTCTAACTTCCTGAAACGAACAGTACCTACTAGATGTGCTAGAATAACTGATAAGACTGCGGTTATCCAGATGGTCAAATGCCATACTTCCATGCTACACGTAATGACCTTTAACAACCTTACACAAAATTTTGCGCATCGATTTTCAATATATTCTAAAACATCTAGTACATTACCCCATCCGCAACTACTTATGACGACTTACCCTATCATATATTTACTTGAAACCCTGATTATGAAATTTATTTTGCCCCTTCCATTGATCCAGCTCGAAAAATCAAAGACAGACTTCAGTCGAAACTCATTTGTACATTTTATAAGCATATATATGTACAGCATAAACAGCTGGTTTTATGATTAGGGTTCGTCTCTCTGTCTGTTTATTCATATTCGAAACGGTTGACGCTATTTTCTTCAACTTTTCCGTTGAAAACCAACATACGAATGTTAAAAATCACGCAATAGATGTTATTTATTGTAAATATATATTAGATCTTTACGTTTTTCTTATCATATTTATTGATCACTAATTAATCTCTACAATCCCAACTTATTTTATTTCCCAGGGTGTACTACAATTCGAACAATTAAGAGCAATAGTCCCCCGCAAGTTTGTTATTTCGTCGTTGAAAAGTTGAACTGCTTGAAATCAAATTTACGATATTTAGGTACGAGGGTGCGTTTTTAAATCTCAGAATGGGTATTTAGATCATTAGTGAGGGTACTACTGGGGTCATTACGAATTAAGCAACTTATTGTTAGTATAAATACCAAGTTTTATCGTAATTAGGTCAGTAGTCTTTGAACTATCGTCAACCAAACAAATCAATCGGGAACAAATTGTGAAATATGGAGAAAATCGAGTACCGCGGTGTTATAAAATTCCTTACCAAGCAAGGAAAATCAGTTCAAACCATACTGGAAGAGATGTCAGCCGTTTACGGGGAGTCTTGCCCAGGTTAAACCATGGTATACAAGTGGCAAACCTTTAAGCAAGGCAAGGACTCACTTGAAGACGAGCCACCACCAGGCCGGCCGATCGAGCTGACCACTCCGGAAATCATTCAAAAAGTCAAAAAATTAATACTGGAAGATGCCCGACTTAAGAAGAAACAGCTTGCGGAAATGGTAGGAGTATCAGATACAATAATTTTTAAAATTCTAGAGAACCTATAGATAGCGAAAATCGCCTTTACAGGGAGTGATACAATAATTTTTAAAATTCTAGAGAACCTATAGATAGCGAAAATCGCCTTTACAGGGAGTGATACAATAATTTTTAAAATTCTAGAGAACCTATAGATAGCGAAAATCGCCTTTACAGGGAGTGATACAATAATTTTTAAAATTCTTCACGATCATCTTTCCAGAAGTACTAAAGTCAAAGAATGCTCACTATGCCTCAGTTACAACAGAGTTCTCACGAGTTTTTGGACCTCTGTAGTAAATATAAAGATACAGTATTGACACGAATTGTTACTGGAGACGAAACTTGGGTTCATCATTATGAACCTGTGTCCAAACAGGACTCTATGCAGTAACACAAAAAGGCACACCACCACCCAAGTAGTTTAAGGTGTCACAGTCGACTGGGAGAATCATGGCAACCGTTTTTTGGGACTGTTGTTGATCGATCATAAAGATAAGAGTGTCTCCATAACAGGAGAATACTTTGCTTCAATTCTAGAGCGGTTAAAGGAAGCAGTCAAAGAAAAAAGAAGAGGAAAATTGACCAAAGGTGTCCTCCCTCTGTACCACAACGCTCGTGTTCATAAAATCCGTGTTGCAATGGCTGTCCTGCAGAAGGTGGGCTTAGAAATTTTGGCTCACCCACCTTACAGTCCTGACCTAGCTCCCAGTAATTATTACCTATTTCCAAACTTGAAAAAAAGGCTTCTTGGGAAGAAATTTTCATGCGACCAAGAAGTGAGAGATGCAGTTTCGACGTATTCTTCAGACAAAGACAAAACATTTTTGTTTCGAAAGTATACGTAAGTTAATTGAAAAATCGGAAAAATGTATAAGGGAGCAGGTGAATTTATTGAAAAGGAAAAATAAATTCGTACTCTTATTTCCACTTGTTACCCCGCATTCCGCCAAATTGAAAACGACCCCTCGTATATTAACCGCTATACAGAAATTCCAGTTATTCCTTCAAACATTCCCGATGAAAGCATTTCATTGATTCGAAAATGAACAGTACAAACATAAACCGAAATGAAAATTTGCAAAGTTAAAATTGATCGAGATTTGTTCAAACGGCTAATTCAGCATCCATCATATTTGCACGGAAGCGAAAACAGCGTCTAACAAAAATCCTCTACCGAAAATCAATATTTACTTTACAACATTTTTATTTCAAGTCAAACAATAGTATACGCAAGGTGTACTTGATGATTGTAAAAAGTTAAGAGCGTAGTTTCTCTAGAAAGTTTACTTTAGGTAGTTACTCTGATTCTTCCAAACTAATTCAATCAAACAATGTTGATAATAGGTTTCTCGTGTAGCGAAGCAGGACCTATATATGTATGTGTATGTTTTATAGAACCCGTAAGGATTAAGCAAGGTATGGAATCATAAGAGAAAATTATCTACTTTTATTTGTGTTTATATCTTTTTAATGACGTCAAAAATTTTTGAAGTTGGAAGGGTAATATGTTTGTTAATTTTAGATACTGTTAGAGGAATTATCTTCAAAAATACAACCTAAAAAACTTTTTAAATACACAGGAATGCAGTAGTGGTATTTAAGTACCTATCGAACACAGAGATATTTTTACCTATTACGTGCAATCTTGAAAGGACGACATCGTCTTTTGAAAAATAGGATGTGGTGAAGTAAAAGTGTTTTCAGCATTCCGTCTCGGTATCCCTGAGGAAAGCGTCGGGTCGCAGAATTGTCCTGTTTTCAGTTAAAAGTCAATGAATTGACAAAAACTCAAAATGACTAATAGAAAGGTTTTAGCCTTTTATAAATGTATATCATATAGTCAAAAATGTTTAAAATGTATAAGATATTTTGATTTAAAAAGGAAACGGTGGTTTTAGTAAATATCTTATCTTCAGTAGCGTAGCTTGCCTCGGAGAGGCCCTGTATCAAAATTAGTTGGTGGGGCCCAAATGAAAAGTAAAGAGTTTTCACAAAAGAAGCAATAATGCTTGCATTAAATTAAATTACCTTTGGAAAACTGGATGCAAGGCTATTGAATTTTATCAGAAATAATTCCATGAGTTCCTTAATGGAATGAATTTTTTGCATTTCAGATTTTAAGCATGTTTTCAGAGCAATTAATTGTTCATAAAGATTAACTGAGATGTCTTAGCCGATAATTTTCCGGAAGCGTTTTTTATCACTTCGCTTGAAGAAGATAGGAGTTTCTCCGGTTGTAATACATACTTCAAACATATTACTCAGGTCACTAAGGCTCTGAAATCATTGTTTAATTTGAGAAATTTTCCCGGGAAACACGAGACTAAGTGACATTGTGGATAACATTTTATTAATTTTTAATTACACACGTTAGGGGCCTCTGTAGCCCGGGGGGCCGTATCATGGATACGGCTGATACGGGGGTAGCTACGCCGCTGGTTATCTTCAATGAATTTTCCCTAATTTCTAACTGGATTATATCTGAAAAAATTGTAGATTGGAATAATCCAAATATTTCAACCGAAAATCGTTAGGTAGTTAAGCACTTCCTCATTGATAATACTTTTTTAAGCATTTTAATGAAATATACGTATTTTGGGCCTTTAATTCGCTTAATAATGCACAATCTAGTTATGAGCTTCAACTACTATAATTTCGTTTTATGGCTTTAATTACAAATTAAATAAATTAAATCAAAAATGATTTCTGAAACACACATGAAATATCAATTACACTTAGAAACACCATCACACATATGTAGATAGGCAGCATGTATGCATATTCGAGTATAAAATAACTGTTTTATTAACGTATCTGCATTTTCTAAAATAAAATGCAATTATAATTTGTTACTGTTAAACGCCAATAAATATTAATTTTAATATCAAAAGTCAATATTTGTTGTACACGATAAATATTGTATTTAATCGCAAAGGTCTGCTTCCAAATGTTGTAGCTTAATTAAAGCATCAATGTATTTGGAGAAATATACTACTAGACTGTCACACCAATTGCCTGCTTTTACACAAATTCAAGCAATTTAGATATGAATTTGTTTGCCATGAATAATGTATGATAAAGGCTACACGCTTTTGTGGTTTTTATATTTTCCAGTTGAACATATAAATAAAATCGCAATAAATAGAAGGAAACCGTTCATCTACCTCGCAAATTTTTGGTAATAGCATCCCTTTGATAGAAAGACTGTATCTAATGAACGTAACTAAATTCATAAAACTGATTACGTAATTACTTATAAACAAGTCACTTCCAATTGGTCGCTAGCAAATAAAGTAAATAAACGAATTGCTCATACTGCAGGGTTGTTCGGAAAGTCATTTCGTTTTTTTTGGTGAAAATGAAAGACAGTTTTCGTATAATAAACAAATACTTTATTAAATTATATATTGACCGTTCTGGTCCAACACCTTTTGCCATCTTTCTGGTAGTAGCATAATTCCACGCTCATAAAATTTTTGGTCTTTGCTGGCAAAAAACTGATCGAGGAGGTTTTTGACCTCCTCATTTGAGGTGAAGGTTTTACCGTCTAAAAAATTTTGGAGTGACCGGAACAAATAATAATCCGATGGTGCCAGGTCTGGAGAATATGGTGGGTGTAGCATTGTATCCCATTCAAGCTGTAAAAGCTTTTGGCGAGTGACCAAACTTGTGTGAGGTCTCGCGTTGTCTTGGTGAAACACTACACCTTTCCTGTTGATTAGTTCTGACCTTTTCTGTTGAAGTGCATCATTCAGTTTGTCCAGCTGATGACAGTAGACTTCCGAATTAATCGTTGTGTTATCCGGTAAAAGCTCAAAAAAAACGATTCCTTTAAAATCCCACCAAACAGACAGCATCACCTTTTTTTGGTGAATATCGGCTTTGGAAATGGTTTGAGCCGGTTCATCTTTTTTGCTCCATGACCTCTTGCGTTTGACGTTGTTGTATACAACCCATTTTTCGTCCCCAGTGATGATGCGCTTCAAAAACGGATCATTTTCGTGACGTTTGAGAAGCGAATCGCAGACGTCAATGCGGCGACACAGATTTCTCTCTGTGAGAACATGAGGAACCCATACATCCAGCTTCGAGGATAATCCCAGGCCTTTCAAGTGGTCATAAACTTTTGAATTTGATAAATTTAACCTCAATCCGATCTCACGTGTTGTTATTCTACTTAACTCTTCTGTAGGAATGCAAAGGATATAGTACCTGATGTACATAACAGTTAAGATCAGAAGTTGACATCTATTTGTCACAATTGGAAATTAGACTTTAAATAAAGTGTTTAGAAAACTATTAAATTCTTTAAGACATTGTACTTGTAGTGAATATTCAGTATTAATCTGAAAATTTATTTAACTTTTATTCACTACAAATTAATGAGGAAAAATATTTACTACTGTCACACCCTCGCCGGGAATCGAACCCGAAACATTTGGCTTTACTTACCAATGCTCTGACTACTAAGCTACGAGAGGTGGCAGCAGAAACAACGACGAAACATACTTTGAGGTTATTTGTAATGGATAAAAAATGAATTTTCACATTAGTAATATGTAAAAAATTTAGTAATCTCGAAGAGTGTGTAATACCTTCACCTATTACCTCTAAAGTAGTTCAAAAAAGAAAGCAGATTTTATCAATATGTCTCTTTTTAAATTCAATTTTCTGATTGTGTAAGGAAGATGTTTCTATATCGATTTTTCATTAAAGATGTTAAACCCTTGTACTTAACTAAAGGCATGCCACTGATCTAGCCCTCACGATAGGTAACGTATATACATATCCTTCAGGCAATTTAAGAAGGGCGATGTGCGTAATAAATTATTGAAATACAAGAGAGCAGTTTTATTATCTTATTCCGTGCCTTGCCAATTCGTATATCAGCCTCCTCTGCCTCTCATGAATTTTAAACGTACGTACATACGTCTGAGAATAAATCGACATAAAAAATAATCAAGACGAAGAAGGAACATATACTTACCGAGAAATTTAAATGCACCATCTTTTTGCCAAAATTCTAAATATTACCATATACTTGAATAAGTTACGAACAAAACACAAAGCGTTATGTTGCAGTAAGTTTTATAAATATACCTACATGAGCTTTCATTGACATAAAAGACTTAAAGTCACGGTCTAGTCAAATTGGCCACAGTTCTTAGCCCGACTTATTCTATCGATCAAGTCACGGTCCAGTCACAATCAAGTAAAATATTATTGAATGCATTTCATACAGTAGTATTGATACTGTACGCAACGATCAAGTCATAGTCCAGGCATTTTCTCCAAGGATATTTGGACTTAACCAATACCATGAATTGGTCAAGTCACGGTCTAGTCAATTGCCTGCGGTATTTAGTCCATTTCATACTATCGGCCCGTTCTCGGTCTGATGACGATCAGTTCAAAGTAACGTTTGAAAGAAAAGATCGATTCATATTATCGGTCAAGTTACAGTCTGATCACAGTCAAGTAAAATATTATAAAAACCATTTCATACGGTAGTAATCACGTATCGGTTAAGTCACAGTCCAGTCAATTAACAGTGGTGTTTCTCTCTAACGATATTTTAACTTGACCAATAATATGAATCGGGCTTAAAGAACGGTCAAATCACGGTCTGGTATTTAGTTTGATTTATACTATCAGTCCTATTGCGGTCCAGTCACGGTCAGTTCAAGATAACGTTGGAAAGTGAAGGCCGATTTATACTATAGGTCAAATCACTGTCCGGCAACAATCAAGTAAAATATTATAAAATGCGTTTTATACAGCAGTATTTATAGTTTACGCAACGGTTAAATCATAGTCCAGTCAATCAACCGAGGTATTTTTCTCCAAGGATACTTTGACTTGACCAATAGCATGAATCGGGTTTAAAGAACGGTCAAGTCACGGTCTAGTCAATTGCCTGCGGTATTTAGTCCATTTCTATCGGCTCGTTCGCGGCCCGATGACGGTCAGTCCAAAATAACGTTTGAAAGAAAAGATCGATTCATATTATAGGTCAAGTTACAGTCTGGTCACATTCAAGTAAAATATTATAAATTCCATTTCATACGGCAGTATTCACGTATCGGTTAAGTTACAATCCACCCAATTAACCGTGGCGTTTCTCTCTAACGATATTTTAATTCGACTAATCGGACTTGAAAAACGGTCAAGTCACGGTCTGGTTAAATACCTGCGGTATTTAGTTCGATTCATACTATCGGTCAAGTCACGGTCCGGCCACAATCAAATAAAATATTAAAAAATACTTTTGATATGTCAGAATTAATACTACATGCGACGGTTACGCGGTATTTCTATCCAACGATATTTTGGTCTTACTGTGACTGGGTCGTAACTTAACCGTGACCTATCTGATAGATCGGACTAAATGCTGCAGGTAATTGACTAAACCGTAGCTTGGTCGTTCTATAAGTCCGATTCGTACTATCGGACAAGTCAATATATCGTTGAGGTAAAATGTCGCCATTAATTGACCGGACCGTTACGTGATCGTTCCTTAAGTATGAATACTGCCACAAAAATGCAAGGTACAATATTTTTACTTGCCTACGACTTGATTGCGATTTGACCGATAGTGAATTTGACTTTAATTTATCTCAACGGGACACGGTTTTGAATTTAAACTCTCAATAGTGCCACTTTTACGAACCATCTTGAAATATGTAACAGCAAAATAAAGGCAACACAAAACCAGTGATTACAGTAAATCAATCGTCGAGTCGTTAAATAGAAATAGTTTTCTGTTTGTTTTACTGTATTTAATGTTCGGAACAAGCATTTTATTTCTTTTTTACGATAGTTTCATGAAAACGTTAAAATTCTCTGAACAATAAAGGAAAGAGTGACATAATTTCCTTAGACCTTATGTCATGGTTTTAGTTTTTTTCCGGGGAAAGTTCACACCCTTAATTTTTATTTTATGTTGCACATTTTTTAAATTAACTTTAATACCTATATATATCATTTAATTAGCGTAGATACATATGTTTCTATCACTATTTATTGCATCACCGTGTATATTCACATGAAAATTACTCTAAAAGGTACAGGAATTGTTTCTAGCGAAGGTATTCATGACCGACTTTTCAACGACTCTATTTTGATATTTTGGATTTCACCATACACTGTGTATGCAGTAAACTTAACTCTAGGTTCACATTTTATCTTTTAAATTCACGTTTGTGTGCATGTCACATTTTAAATGTTTACTTGTGAACTACTACTTAATGAAAATGCCACAAAGGAGTGCTTCAGCTTTAGTATTTTTGTCTTTGATGCGCTTTGATATTTCAGAACAGTTGCTGTGTTTGTTTGTAACGAATGCAGAGTAGGATGAAATATTTTTTCTTGTTTGGAACGTGTAGCGAATATTGCTCTGACAGCTTTTAGTTAACGTGAGTTTATATTAATGCGAGAAGTAATTAATCTTTCTCATTTAACAACAGAAAACGTAGAAAAAAGGCAACCTTAATTTTACACGTTGTTCTAAATTCTCCGTTTCCCTTAGCATGTCATCATCATAAGGCCTTCAACTTGAAAACTGTTTGAACACGACCCTCAACTTATTCCTTCCTATCTTGAAATCAATTTTCCCATTTCTAGAAAGACCTTGAAGAACTTATATCTCTAAATATTTGGAAACAGTAAAATAATATAGGTCTAGGTACCTTTGCCCCTCTTAACTCCTGTTTCTGCTTCTATTATACTTCTAACTACCCCTTTGATTTTGTAATCATTTAGATATCGTACGATTCTGTTTTAACTTTAAGGAAACACGTGAAAAGAAATTATAATACTTTACCCATGGAGAGTAGGTACATAAGCAATTGTTTGTAATTGTTTGCATATTAGTCCGCAGTAGTAGTCAACAATACAATGAGTTAATATCTAATAGGTGACAAAATGAACTAAAGATTATTAAGCAATCTCGAAATACGAGGGTGGATTGATAAGTTTCCGGCCTGACCAAGAAAAACAAGGTTTTTAAAAATTTTTTTTTTTTATTTCTCAACATAATCTCCTCCAAGGCTGATACATTTCTCATAGCGGTGTTCCAGTCTATTAATGCCATCTCTATAGACTGATTCGTCAAGCTCCTCAAAATAACCATTTACAGCTTCGATTACTTCTTCATTGTCCGCAAATCTCTTACCGCCAAGCCATTTTTTGAGATTAGGGAACAGAAAATAGTCACTCGGGGCTAGGTCTGGAGAGTAAGGAGGGTGCGGCATCAATTCAAACTTTAGATCGTTGATTTTAGCCGTCGCAACGATTGACGTGTGCGCTGGTGCGTTATCGTGATGAAACAAGATTTTTTTCTTCGCCAGATGAGGTCGTTTAATTTTCACCTCGTGGCTCAAACGTTGCAATAAGTCTGCGTAGTATTGACCAGTGATAGTATTACCCTTTGCAAGGTAATCAATGTATATAATACCTCTTGCATCCCAAAAAACAGTAGCCATAACCTTGTTCGCCGAAAAAATTGTTTTTGCCTTCTTTGGAGTTGGTTCCCCTGGTCCAATCCACTGTTTAGACTGTTCTTTGGTTTCAGGAGTGTAGTGGTGGACCCACGTTTCGTCAACGGTTACGAATCGACGCAAAAATTCGCTTGGATTACGCTTATACAATGACAAATTTGCGGTAGAAATGTTTTTTCGAATCAATTTTTGGTCGACTGTTAGCAAACGCGGCACCCATCTTGCACAGAGCTTTTCCATATGCAAATGTTGGTGCAAAATATGTTGCACACGTTCATATGACATCTTACAGGTCTCAGCTATCTCACGCACTTTCAATCTGCGGTCTCCCAGCACTATTTGATGAATTTTTTCGATCATATCTGGAGTTGTGACCTCAACGGGGCGTCCTGAGCGAGGCCCATCAGAGGTGCTCACACGACCCTTTTTAAACTCGGAAACCCACTGCTTAACGGTTGAATATGACGGGGAGGATGTCCCCAGTGTTGAGTCCATCTCTTTTTTAATTTCCTTCGGCGTTAACCCCTTCAAATAAAAGTATTTGATGACAGCACGATTTTCCTGCTTTTCCATTTTTACGAAAACCACAGAGGCGTCTTGTTCAGCGTGCTGTCAAACCTACACTAGCAAGGAGATCGGGCTGAAACTATAGCTACAAGCTATCCAAGGATGGTACTATAGAATGTCACCTCAAGGTAGGCCTAGTGGCGTCATCTCTTGGTTAGGCCGGAAACTTATCAATCCACCCTCGTATATGGAAACCTCAGACAGGGTATCCCATTTTAGACCCTTCGTGGGGTCTCTTTTATTTCTAAAAATGAAGACCCGAGATAAAAATGTTCAGTCTCTAAAAGCGAGACTCGAGTCTCCATCTCTCATCGAGTCTCTGTGGTGTCGCTGAGAGAGACTGTTAAAAAAACTGTTTAGCGTCTCTGAACGAGAGACTCGAATCTCTGAACGAGATTTTCTAAGTTGAACATATTTCAGAGATACCAGTCTTTCTACGAGAGACTGGAGTCTCTCAATTTTTCAGTTTTATTTATTCAGTCTCTCTGCGAGAGACTCGAATCTCTGAATTAATAATTTTATCGTTCGAGTCTCTCATACATAGAGTGTGAGAGATCCATAAAAACACGTAGGCAATAACTGAGAGTGTGTGAAAGACTGTGAGAGACGCTCTCAGAGACACTGAAAGACTCTGCGAGTCTGGAGAGAGACTGAAAATTTTTGTCTAGGGGGGTTGCGGTTTTCGTGGCAGAATTTTTGCATTGAAGCGCGCTCACGGCTCAAGCGATTCCCACTACAAACTCGACTAGAGTAGAGGGAGGACATCCGTTGCATGATTTTGTTTTGATAGCAACTCGCATGAAACGAACTAACCCTCCCGTGCGTAAAGAAGTTTCATTTCAAAAACATATGTTTGTGGCATAACTAAAAAAACTGAAAAAAGTACTATAAAATCTGGCTATGCCACTGGATTCTATAGAAAAAAGAACTTATTAACTTCTTCGAAAGGGTTAAAGATAATTGAGATCTCAAAAAACAAAAGGCATATGAAAACTTTGCTGACGCCATCATTAATTTCACAAAAATGTAGTAACCGCAACCCTCTTTATTAATCTTTAATAATAATAAGGGAGGAAGGGCAAAAGTTCCGAAAGTGGGATACCCTGTACATCATCGGTATGTGCAACAATAATATATTATACAACTAGTAGGATAAATGGAATTGTTGGTGATGTTAACAAGGATTATTTTATTAAATGTTTTCTGCAAGCCTCGTTCTAAGTAAATTTCTATTTGACATAAAAAAAACCTTCAAATCTGTTTCACACATTAGTATTTGTTAACTACAAATGCTTCTACTTTGTGAACATTATTAATACCTAACTTATAAAAGCAATTGTGAATAATAAGTTTACTATTAAATGAGTGAAATTGGTGTAAATCACAAAGTTTCAATCTATTTCAACAAGTCATTCATAAGTATAATACGTATATTTTACCACAAAAATCTAATCCTAAAAACTTTGTTATCAGGTACTGGATATATTGTTTATTAGTTCTAAAATTGAAATCAGTTATTAAGTTATCTTTAACAAATTGTTTTCAAGATGAAACATTTCTATAAAATAAAATTTAACTAAATAAGAGATCTTAAATTTAATTTGTTGAACCCTATTTATTTTTATTTAAATTTTATTTTATAACTTATCTATTCTGTTCCCTGTAAATGAATACATTAGTTGAGATAGTTTCAATATGTATGATATCAATTTAACCTTCTATGCGTATTATCTTTATAATGATTGGTGTAAAGTTAATGGAGTGTCCGATATTCCCTTAAGGTTAATACATTATGGGCGGTCAACTGCAAATTTAGACCGCGCTTAGCATACAATCCATCATCTGTTTACTCATTTTCTCAACACTTTCGTTCATTTTTTCCCTCCAGTCGATCTAACATTGTTTGCACATGTATGTATATAATATCAAGAGTTTTAAAAAACAAATATGTTTCTTCGCATATAACACTCTGACTTTATGATGCTTTTACAGTTTACGCCATCATTCTTTTGGTTTAGGTTGTCAATAAACCGAAAAACTTTTTAGAAAACAGCAGAACGGCAGCATTTATATATACATATGATAAATTTTGACAAGTAGATAGCTTGTCAAACATTTGAAATGAATAAATACGTATCGAAATACTACCCGTGGCTTGATAAAATAAAATTTCCTTCATATTTTTTCAGGTGAACATTTGTCCTAACTCTGTAATTTTCATATAACAATAAATTAATGTAACATGGGCGCACAATGTCCTAGACAAAAATTTTCAGTCTCTCTTCAGTCTTTCGGAGTCTTTCAGCGTCTCTGAGAGCGTCTCTCACAGTCTCTTAGTTATTGCCTAGGTGTTTTTATGGATCTCTCACAGTCTCTGTATGAGAGACTCGAACGATAAAATTGTTAATTCAGAGATTCGAGTCTCTCACAGAGAGACAGAATGAATAAAACTGAAAAATTGGGAGACTCGAGTCTGTCGTAGAAAGACTGGGATGTCTGAAATATGTTGAACTTAGAAAATTTTAACCATGTATATAGAGACACCACTTATTGAGAGATTCGAGTCTCTCGTTCAAAGATTCGAGTCTCTCGTTCAAAGACTGGATACGAAATGAGGATCTCTCTATGAGCGACTCGAGTCTCTCGTTGAGAGACGCTAAACAGTTTTTTGACAGTCTCTCTCAGCGACACCAGAGAGACTCGATGAGAGACGGAGACTCGAGTCTCGCTTTCAGAGACTCTGAGAGACTGAACATTTTTATCTCGGGTATTTTAACTAGATAAAATCTTTAACATTGTCTACTAGCTGCTGTTATTACTTATTTCAGGTATTTTTAAACGGAATCCTTTCTAATAACTCTTCTATCCAATGATGGTTAAAACAAAAATTCATAAATCTTCATGAATGATATATCCAATAATTGTTCATGCATTTAGTATAAAATTTTGACTGATTTATAATCAGGTCTGTGAAATTACGTTGTAACTATTTTATTATATTTCTTCAAAGATTTGCAAATATTGTTAAAAATAGAACGTTGAGAAATAAATCGATGAACACCTTCGTAATAAGATACTAATTCTCTGCTGAAAGCACCGAACAGAGTGTCATTGCGCACTTATTAAATATTTATCAAAATATGTAATTGATGGTGGCCGGGAAAGTGAAAAAATCGACAAACATGTACATGTACAGCCAATATTATCTTAATTAAAGGCATTAAAGGTGTTTTACTAAATTTTAATTTCTATTTATTCTTTCGCATATTTAATTAAGTAATTGTCACTTTTTGGAATCAATAGTCGAGTTTTAAATATTTACTCTACAAGAAAAAAGTGACTATCCCTCAACTTCCAAGCAGTTTTTCATGGAAATTATTGCTTATTACCTACCCTTATTTACTTTTATTCAGTGGAACTTACCAATGACAGTTAAATTAACGTGGGTGAATGTGGTTTGCGAACGATAGAAGTCTACCCTGCAATTGTACAGTCCCTCGTCCGCAACTTTGGTAGAAGAAATAACTAAAAGAGCCTTTTTATCCTCGACAAGTCGCAACGAAAGTCTGTTTTCTCCCTCAGGCTTCGGCACAACCTGTGTCTGCACCCCACGGAAATCGACCTTGTATAAGGGCTGTTCGTCGTCCCCCTTCGTCCATTCCACGAGGCTTACTTTGTCCGGCGGATGAGTAACCTGTAGGTTGCACGGAAGTTCGGAAGTGTTTCCTTCACGCGTTAACACTAACTCCACTTCAACATCCTCATCAAGAGGCGACGCCGAGAAAACGGACAGCACCGCGAACGAAACTAGTAACACAACAAAAGTACACTTGTATCTCTTCATAGCTGTTTGTAGTTTTTAATTGTTTTAATTTATCGAAAAAGCCCCTCAATCGGTTTCAATTTCGGCTCCAGCAAGTTTAGTTCAGTGGACGCAAGTCACTCATGATTTCACACTAACTGTAGAAACGTTAGATATATTTTGGACACTTTGCAAATAGTTTGTGGTCGGAATCGGGTTACATTACGTACATTTACGGACAATAACTTATTATTATTATTATTAACAGGAATATTATAATGTGCAATTGAACATTTAATTATTATTATTATTATTAATTTGTGGCTGTGTCTTGACAATTACGAAGTGGCATACAATTTTTCACAAACTTTAGTAGGTACATAGGTAGACAACATCTAAATTTATTTAAAATTGATCAAGTTACAGTTGGATTGTCTTTAAACACGCATGTATTTGTTCAGGCTACATATAAAACGTTTAAAAATACATCGAAAAGTAGAAATTTACAAGAGAATTACTAAGGGTTGATGTTTGACCAGTTGGTAATGTTACAATTGTGCGGGGTGAGCACGCCGCGAACGCGCGAGTTACGCTGGGGGTACGTAATTTGAAGAAAACGCGACATCCACCCTCATTCCGCGGTACACTGCCAAGTGACTCCGCCCGGAATAGCAACCCTGCTGCAAGTCGGCTCGAGACGGAGAGCGCCGAAGCGTGTGCGTAAGCACCGGAGCCCCGGAAACCGAGTCCGTGAAAATTTTGCTGGAGCGTGGACAACAAAAATCCCTCCGTAGCGACGGCTGATAGCTCCCAATACCAACAAGTAGTCAACAACCCCCTTTCTCTGCACGAATCTAACATCTACTACAGTGATGGAACAACGTCGGTTGTAACGACAACTCTGCCGTAACGTCAAACCAAGGCTAAAAATTTCGGAAATAACGACAACTAAATCGACATGATATTTTTATTGCCACAAATCCTTGAAGCAGCCGGACTTCGTCCTCTGGCATCTCGGTTGATTGAATTTGGGCTTCTGAATTCCACTGTGTGCACCATTCTGAAAAATAATGATAAAATTAGAAAAACTTACTAAGATGGTAAAGGTAATTTAAAGAAAATTCGTTTATGTGAGAGAGTGGACATCAATACAGCAGTAATAAAGTGGCTTTCGCCAGTGTCGCCATGCAAATACACCAATAAATGGACCAAAAGGCAGAAGAATATGGAAATTTGTTTGATGATCGAGACTTCAAGTGTTTAACAGGCTGGCTGGACTGATTCAAACATCGACATGTCATCACATTTGGTAAAGTTGAGTAAATTTGAATGAAGCCGCTGTTTGGCCTAAACTAAAAGAGAATATACCGACGACCAGATATACAATGCAGATGAGCCAGGAACTTTTTTCTAGGTGCTGCTAGATGACATTTTGAAATTTCGGAAAGAAAAATGCACCAACGGAAAACTCGCAAATAATAGAATAACTGCGATGGTATACTCAAATATGAGTGGAACCGACAAAGTGAAGCTGCTACTGATTGGGAAATCAAAAAACCTCCGGTACTTCAAGAGCATTAAAATATTACCTGTACATTACTAAACCAGTAGTAAATCTTGGATGACATCCGCTATTTTTTGAAGATTATTTGCGGAAGTGGAATAAAGAACTTTTGATGATGAAAAGGAAGAAGATTTTGTTGATAGTCAACAACTGTCCAGCGCACCCAAATATTCCCAACTTGAATAACATAAAGCTGATATTTCTTCCGCCTAATTCGACCACTATTTTACAGCTGATGAATCGAGGTATCATATGTAGCTTGAAATATCACTATAGAAAATTTCTTCTAAAAGACGTTTTTCTCCTTGTTGAATGGAATAAAAGATGCAATGTGTCTTTAGTTGACGCAAGACAAAGCTTGGCGCGAAGTCACTGCAGAAACAATAAGAAACTGCGTTAGTTACTGTAAACTCCTTGACAAAATTCCAAGTGGCATTACAGAAAATAATGGCGATGATGATGATGATATTCCACTATCAGAATTAATGAAAAACTCCAGTCTACTAATAAAGAGCAACCTGACGAAAATTTTGAAACAGTTGACGAAAATTTAATAGCTTCTGAATTTTTATTGAAGAGGTTCAAAATCAATACAAAAAAACTAATGATGATTAAGAGAAAGATACGGATGATGAAGAAGATGAAGAAGACTAAAGAAGAAGTACCCACGCTTTTAGAAGCTTTTAAAGTAATAAAAGTGCTAAAATCCTATTATAGAAACTACGATACACCTGCCAATTTGACAGAAAAATTGTGTGCTGTGGAACGTGACTTAGAAACTCAGCTTTGGTGTGGAAAACGTGTATAATATTTAGACTTATATCTATTAGTTTAGCTCATATTAATAAATACCTATGTATTGACACTTGGTTATTACTTCAAAAGTCTAGAAATTGGTTATTGCGTTGTCCTAAAGGTGACTTATCAACAAATTCTAATGTATTTTTAACTAATATTACATTGGAGAACGATGAATAAATAAATACACGGGATTATATTCCCGACTAGAATTTTAAGGGGGTGCACTACCCGCTCCCGAAATAGCCACACTATCTCTTCAGACCCATATGAAAAACCCATAAGGAAATCCTCGTTTTACTATCACCACTTTTCTTGGTGGGATTTTCATGAGGAATTTACAGGGAAATCCCTATACATGGGGCATAGCCCCTACAAATTCTAATCCGGTAATATTTACCAATGCAGGCACTAATAAAATGAATCGAAAATGTAATTATTTAGTTTCCGTTTATTAACTGATGCTTTTCTAAAGGTCTTCGTGTGTTGGAGTTACTTCCTAACGTTTCGCTAGCACTAGTGTCGAACTTCTTCAGAGGTCTGATGTGGATCCATCATCGCAAATAGAACGACCTTTGCTCACTCGTGCTAACGAAACTCCAACACACGCCAGCCTTTAAACCTAAATCAGAACAGAATCTACTAGCTGCGAAAGCCTTTGTCAGTTTTCCGTTTATTATTTTCTCCTTTCCATTACGTAACCTGAACTGAAACGTGCCATGGGAGTAGGTCATTGATCCAAGAGCTTATGTTTCGTTTTTACTACACCTCTGCGCGGTTACAAACTGCATCCTCTCTTTCAACTTAAGCCAAGAATAGGACACGTAATGAAAAGGATAAAATAATACTACCGTAATTATGTACGAATTATTTCATTAATTAAATGTTTCGCCGAGAGACGACGGAAATATGTTATTACTTAGTATGTCAGTAATCAGAATCAGACTGCAACTGAGCTTCTAGGGAGGGAAAATTATTAGCTATCTCGATTGGACTACGGTAATGGTCCCCAGTGGTCAATTTATTTACCTGTCAATAACGCGAGTGGTTGGATATTTCTCATTCACCGACTCAACGTCACGATAGAGTTAATAAACTAATTTCGAACAACTTTTCCTATTGAAACTTTATGAATAGTTATGCAGTTTGTTATCAGAAGTGATAACGCATTCACTGTCAATCCGAACTTCATCGCTACAATATTATCAAAGATTCCCTCCTCATCTGTACTCCGTAGCCTTCTCCCTAAACAAATCGAAACAATTTGTTTGAAATTGCGCCCTGCGGAATTTCCTTTGTTGTTACTTCCCAACGGAATTCCCTTTATCGTCATCCACACAATATGTGACAGGGATCAATTGAGGACAAAAAAACACCGCGCACCGAACACGTCAACACCAAAGCGCTTGTGAAACAATAGAGAAACTTAGATGTCATTAAATTTTATCAGGTTCAGGGACTGTTAAATGCCTTGATAAAAACGAAAAACATATCTCCAAGCCAACTTTAATATTCCTTTGTGCTATTCGTAGATGAAGAGAGAGACAAAAACCATTTAGATGCAAATACCCTTGCAAGACAACTAACGGTGGCTGATTTTCCCCGTTCTGAGCCAAGTGATGAACTGACTGCATTGGACTTGAACGGATAGTTAACGTTTTAATGAACAATGCTTGCATCTCGGCAATGTGAGGTATTAAAAGTGGATATCGGAACTATGAAACCAAAGCTCGGTTAGTGAATGATCCGGTGGTTGGCTAAAATCAGATTTCCAGAACTGAAAGTTTATTTACGTTGCGGATAAATTGGAATAACCGGATTCATATTTTTTACATACTTTATCGATTTGAAATCAGCAGAACAAGGTACGTTTTGAATGGGTAGAAACTGAAAAAAAAAATCACAAATTATCCACATTTTCGTTTTCCCTGTATTCTGTTTGAGTGCGTTATTTTGTGCGAAATTTTATGCTAAGCCCATGATGAACAAACCCTAAAACAAACTAGATACTAAAGTAAAGGAAGAATTTAAAAACCATCAGTTACAAAAAAATTTTACAAAAAACTTTTTAAAACAGAAATATATGAACGATTTCCAATTTTAATTTTCCAAATACGTATCAAAATTTACATTAATTTAATTACCAATGTTTATTTGTATATTCAAGTAATCTGTCTTTTGCATTCTCATGCCAGTATCCTTTAAAAAAGTGTTTAAGTTATCTAAATTATCAGAATACTGAAATTAGTCTAATTGTAGTGACTGTCTTTCATTTCAGTTGATTCATTGCAATATAATTTTTTACTTAGGTACCTGATTCAATTAATTAATTAATCAAGTAAAATATTTTGTTTTATTTATGAATTTTTACGAATAACTGTACGTTAAAAACATAATAAGTGGTTAATTTTATTGTTTTTTGAAAGCTTTCCTCAATCGAAAGCTTCAGTTCATCGTCGTCATGTATTACAATATTTTTTTCAGTTAATATTTTTTTTAATCAATATTGTCAAAATACCAAGGGAACTAAAGCTAAAATGTTGCTAAGTCGTCCAGTAATTAAAAAAAATGTTTTTTACTCTACTCGAGAAGCTGAAAAAGGTTCCTTTTCAAGAAAATCATAATTTCTACCTTTGCACTATCAGTCTATCTCCATTTGCTAGGTTTCACCTTCCTAGATATGTGGAGGTATAAATGAGAAGATGGAAGTGGGAGGCTTATGTCATATACAAGGTGTCCATTTCAAGTATGCCCCAGGATTGCTATATAGGAAACGATAAGAACTACAAACCAATTAAATTAGAGAAATTTTAACAACTGAGTAGTGTTGCTAATTTTTAGTTAGTTTCTAATGTATGGAAGGTTTTCTAAAAATTACCGACAATTTGAAAAACGAATTAAAAATGGCCCCTACGAACTGCCTATTTTGTCTAATTAAATCAGTATTATAGCTCTCCTCGTTTCCGAGGAACCTAAGTTAGCACAGCAGAAATGGACAGCCTATAGATCAGCGTGGTCTACACTACACGCCTACTGATCTAGACTATTTTAGATCATAACTTTGCGTTCGCAAAGGTAGGTACTGGTTCAATCCTAGGACTTTGCGTCAAAAAAGCATTTACGGATGTCATACAAACAAGACTGCAAATAAATCATAAAAAAAACGTAGGAAAAATACTTTAGGTATTAGATACTTATTGTTACATTCAGCCCGCTCCTGTCACTATACGTAGAGCAATTCTTTGCTATATTTTATAATAAATTATGAATCCAATTTTTTATCGCCATTTTCGACTGACTCGGCATTTTCTCGTATAATAATTAATAATTATGTTGCTTTCAATCTCTCACTTTCCGCGTTTAAGTGATTCGTTCGTCGCCTTTTCGTTTTCCCGTCGGGGGTCTCGGTGTCAAGGTCGTCGTAATAAACTCGACGCCAAGTATCGAGCGAGTTGTTCCAGCAATATCAACCTCCTGAAATGGTGCATTTGTCCTTCAAATCCTCGGGAGATAGCTGGCGAGAAACGTAAATCGTGCGAAATGTGCCGGCTGAGTATCCAAGGAGCAAAGCGAAGGAATTTCATAATCCGCTCGTTAAAACACGTCGAATGAAATCTGAAGTGAGACACATTCACTCGTATGAAGCAAGTATAGGTACGTGCTGCGTGGAGCAAATTAGTACTGATGGCTTGGGGTTGTGCTTTATACAATATATTTATAAGACGAGATGGAAGGAAAGACAAATAAGAATGGTAGAAGAGGGCGAACGGGAGGACGAGGTTGCGTTGCCGCTAATAACTCGAAAATATGACCGCTCTTTCACGTTGAAGTTGCGGTTACTGTCGGCCTAATGAAAATATTACCGCCACTCGCACCTGTTGCAAACCGACGACGAACGTAGAAAGATAAGGACCGCAATAAATAACTCCTCTCGTGAAAATTGTCCAACAATGATTCTACGTGCTAAAACCCATTGCATCTGTAGCATCAATTTCATTTTCCGTAAAAGCCTTCGTTAAAATCTCGTTTTATTTACAGTTGCAGACTAAAAAATGAATAAAGATGATAAACATGATGCATATATACAAGTAATGACGAGCAAATTAAGACCAACACTGTCCTTATTCGGTCTTGGTCTTGATGTTGCTCAAATACTTTAAGTCTTGGCTTGGTCTACGTTTTCCTGATATAGTCTCGGGCGTAGTCCAGCTCTTGCGTGTTAAATCTTGATCTTCTTCATTTAATCTGATACTTGTTTTTTTTTTTTTAATAAACTTCGAAGCACAAATTTTTCTATTTCATCATCATCATAAGGTCATCATTCCTAAGATTGATTGGACACGCATCTCCACTCTTCCCTATCCCGAGCTAATCTTCGCATTTCCCTAAAACAAGAAAAAAAAACTTTTGGGTGTTTCATTCCCACCAGTCACTCTAATGCTGGTGGGCGGGCCGGAAGATAGGGCGGAAGGCCCTCTTCAGCCTGCTTTCAGGAATCGTGGGAATGGGTGGGTGGTGGTTCGGGTGAGAAAGATGAGACGGACGAAATGAAGACAGAAGNTATACACAAAGAAAACTAAATTTTTATGATAAAGCGAAAACTACAATTTTCGACTGTAAATGACTGAATTTGTCGTAGAAATAGTAGAATTTATTAGGTAACTTGTAATAATCTCAATTTTGACATATATTTTTAAAAATTATTTCAAGTTTCAATTTAATTAGTAATATCAACTAAAATACCTAGTAAATTTATTTCTGCTGGGATTTTATTTCTACAAATTCCAGTTTAAACTGTAATTTTTATTATTTTCGTTTACCAGGATAAGTTGTAAATATCGCTTTAATATTTACGTAAATTTTCGTTTTCCATTTTCTCCATGTAGTGGATGAATTTCTTTAACAAAATGTACAAAATGCAATTTTTACCCCTACCGTTACATTAATTTTATTAAATACTCATAAAGTTCGGTAAAATAATTATTTTTATTGGATTTATCTAGTAGACATATATCTATACACAAAGAAAACTAAATTTTTATGATAAAGCGAAAACTACAATTTTCGACTGTAAATGACTGAATTTGTCGTAGAAATAGTAGAATTTATTAGGTAACTTGTAATAATCTCAATTTTGACATATATTTTTAAAAATTATTTCAAGTTTCAATTTAATTAGTAATATCAACTAAAATACCTAGTAAATTTATTTCTGCTGGGATTTTATTTCTACAAATTCCAGTTTAAACTGTAATTTTTATTATTTTCGTTTACCAGGATAAGTTGTAAATATCGCTTTAATATTTACGTAAATTTTCGTTTTCCATTTTCTCCATGTAGTGGATGAATTTCTTTAACAAAATGTACAAAATGCAATTTTTACCCCTACCGTTACATTAATTTTATTAAATACTCATAAAGTTCGGTAAAATAATTATTTTTATTGGATTTATCTAGTAGACATATATCTATACACAAAGAAAACTAAATTTTTATGATAAAGCGAAAACTACAATTTTCGACTGTAAATGACTGAATTTGTCGTAGAAATAGTAGAATTTATTAGGTAACTTGTAATAATCTCAATTTTGACATATATTTTTAAAAATTATTTCAAGTTTCAATTTAATTAGTAATATCAACTAAAATACCTAGTAAATTTATTTCTGCTGGGATTTTATTTCTACAAATTCCAGTTTAAACTGTAATTTTTATTATTTTCGTTTACCAGGATAAGTTGTAAATATCGCTTTAATATTTACGTAAATTTTCGTTTTCCATTTTCTCCATGTAGTGGATGAATTTCTTTAACAAAATGTACAAAATGCAATTTTTACCCCTACCGTTACATTAATTTTATTAAATACTCATAAAGTTCGGTAAAATAATTATTTTTATTGGATTTATCTAGTAGACATATATCTATACACAAAGAAAACTAAATTTTTATGATAAAGCGAAAACTACAATTTTCGACTGTAAATGACTGAATTTGTCGTAGAAATAGTAGAATTTATTAGGTAACTTGTAATAATCTCAATTTTGACATATATTTTTAAAAATTATTTCAAGTTTCAATTTAATTAGTAATATCAACTAAAATACCTAGTAAATTTATTTCTGCTGGGATTTTATTTCTACAAATTCCAGTTTAAACTGTAATTTTTATTATTTTCGTTTACCAGGATAAGTTGTAAATATCGCTTTAATATTTACGTAAATTTTCGTTTTCCATTTTCTCCATGTAGTGGATGAATTTCTTTAACAAAATGTACAAAATGCAATTTTTACCCCTACCGTTACATTAATTTTATTAAATACTCATAAAGTTCGGTAAAATAATTATTTTTATTGGATTTATCTAGTAGACATATATCTATACACAAAGAAAACTAAATTTTTATGATAAAGCGAAAACTACAATTTTCGACTGTAAATGACTGAATTTGTCGTAGAAATAGTAGAATTTATTAGGTAACTTGTAATAATCTCAATTTTGACATATATTTTTAAAAATTATTTCAAGTTTCAATTTAATTAGTAATATCAACTAAAATACCTAGTAAATTTATTTCTGCTGGGATTTTATTTCTACAAATTCCAGTTTAAACTGTAATTTTTATTATTTTCGTTTACCAGGATAAGTTGTAAATATCGCTTTAATATTTACGTAAATTTTCGTTTTCCATTTTCTCCATGTAGTGGATGAATTTCTTTAACAAAATGTACAAAATGCAATTTTTACCCCTACCGTTACATTAATTTTATTAAATACTCATAAAGTTCGGTAAAATAATTATTTTTATTGGATTTATCTAGTAGACATATATCTATACACAAAGAAAACTAAATTTTTATGATAAAGCGAAAACTACAATTTTCGACTGTAAATGACTGAATTTGTCGTAGAAATAGTAGAATTTATTAGGTAACTTGTAATAATCTCAATTTTGACATATATTTTTAAAAATTATTTCAAGTTTCAATTTAATTAGTAATATCAACTAAAATACCTAGTAAATTTATTTCTGCTGGGATTTTATTTCTACAAATTCCAGTTTAAACTGTAATTTTTATTATTTTCGTTTACCAGGATAAGTTGTAAATATCGCTTTAATATTTACGTAAATTTTCGTTTTCCATTTTCTCCATGTAGTGGATGAATTTCTTTAACAAAATGTACAAAATGCAATTTTTACCCCTACCGTTACATTAATTTTATTAAATACTCATAAAGTTCGGTAAAATAATTATTTTTATTGGATTTATCTAGTAGACATATATCTATACACAAAGAAAACTAAATTTTTATGATAAAGCGAAAACTACAATTTTCGACTGTAAATGACTGAATTTGTCGTAGAAATAGTAGAATTTATTAGGTAACTTGTAATAATCTCAATTTTGACATATATTTTTAAAAATTATTTCAAGTTTCAATTTAATTAGTAATATCAACTAAAATACCTAGTAAATTTATTTCTGCTGGGATTTTATTTCTACAAATTCCAGTTTAAACTGTAATTTTTATTATTTTCGTTTACCAGGATAAGTTGTAAATATCGCTTTAATATTTACGTAAATTTTCGTTTTCCATTTTCTCCATGTAGTGGATGAATTTCTTTAACAAAATGTACAAAATGCAATTTTTACCCCTACCGTTACATTAATTTTATTAAATACTCATAAAGTTCGGTAAAATAATTATTTTTATTGGATTTATCTAGTAGACATATATCTATACACAAAGAAAACTAAATTTTTATGATAAAGCGAAAACTACAATTTTCGACTGTAAATGACTGAATTTGTCGTAGAAATAGTAGAATTTATTAGGTAACTTGTAATAATCTCAATTTTGACATATATTTTTAAAAATTATTTCAAGTTTCAATTTAATTAGTAATATCAACTAAAATACCTAGTAAATTTATTTCTGCTGGGATTTTATTTCTACAAATTCCAGTTTAAACTGTAATTTTTATTATTTTCGTTTACCAGGATAAGTTGTAAATATCGCTTTAATATTTACGTAAATTTTCGTTTTCCATTTTCTCCATGTAGTGGATGAATTTCTTTAACAAAATGTACAAAATGCAATTTTTACCCCTACCGTTACATTAATTTTATTAAATACTCATAAAGTTCGGTAAAATAATTATTTTTATTGGATTTATCTAGTAGACATATATCTATACACAAAGAAAACTAAATTTTTATGATAAAGCGAAAACTACAATTTTCGACTGTAAATGACTGAATTTGTCGTAGAAATAGTAGAATTTATTAGGTAACTTGTAATAATCTCAATTTTGACATATATTTTTAAAAATTATTTCAAGTTTCAATTTAATTAGTAATATCAACTAAAATACCTAGTAAATTTATTTCTGCTGGGATTTTATTTCTACAAATTCCAGTTTAAACTGTAATTTTTATTATTTTCGTTTACCAGGATAAGTTGTAAATATCGCTTTAATATTTACGTAAATTTTCGTTTTCCATTTTCTCCATGTAGTGGATGAATTTCTTTAACAAAATGTACAAAATGCAATTTTTACCCCTACCGTTACATTAATTTTATTAAATACTCATAAAGTTCGGTAAAATAATTATTTTTATTGGATTTATCTAGTAGACATATATCTATACACAAAGAAAACTAAATTTTTATGATAAAGCGAAAACTACAATTTTCGACTGTAAATGACTGAATTTGTCGTAGAAATAGTAGAATTTATTAGGTAACTTGTAATAATCTCAATTTTGACATATATTTTTAAAAATTATTTCAAGTTTCAATTTAATTAGTAATATCAACTAAAATACCTAGTAAATTTATTTCTGCTGGGATTTTATTTCTACAAATTCCAGTTTAAACTGTAATTTTTATTATTTTCGTTTACCAGGATAAGTTGTAAATATCGCTTTAATATTTACGTAAATTTTCGTTTTCCATTTTCTCCATGTAGTGGATGAATTTCTTTAACAAAATGTACAAAATGCAATTTTTACCCCTACCGTTACATTAATTTTATTAAATACTCATAAAGTTCGGTAAAATAATTATTTTTATTGGATTTATCTAGTAGACATATATCTATACACAAAGAAAACTAAATTTTTATGATAAAGCGAAAACTACAATTTTCGACTGTAAATGACTGAATTTGTCGTAGAAATAGTAGAATTTATTAGGTAACTTGTAATAATCTCAATTTTGACATATATTTTTAAAAATTATTTCAAGTTTCAATTTAATTAGTAATATCAACTAAAATACCTAGTAAATTTATTTCTGCTGGGATTTTATTTCTACAAATTCCAGTTTAAACTGTAATTTTTATTATTTTCGTTTACCAGGATAAGTTGTAAATATCGCTTTAATATTTACGTAAATTTTCGTTTTCCATTTTCTCCATGTAGTGGATGAATTTCTTTAACAAAATGTACAAAATGCAATTTTTACCCCTACCGTTACATTAATTTTATTAAATACTCATAAAGTTCGGTAAAATAATTATTTTTATTGGATTTATCTAGTAGACATATATCTATACACAAAGAAAACTAAATTTTTATGATAAAGCGAAAACTACAATTTTCGACTGTAAATGACTGAATTTGTCGTAGAAATAGTAGAATTTATTAGGTAACTTGTAATAATCTCAATTTTGACATATATTTTTAAAAATTATTTCAAGTTTCAATTTAATTAGTAATATCAACTAAAATACCTAGTAAATTTATTTCTGCTGGGATTTTATTTCTACAAATTCCAGTTTAAACTGTAATTTTTATTATTTTCGTTTACCAGGATAAGTTGTAAATATCGCTTTAATATTTACGTAAATTTTCGTTTTCCATTTTCTCCATGTAGTGGATGAATTTCTTTAACAAAATGTACAAAATGCAATTTTTACCCCTACCGTTACATTAATTTTATTAAATACTCATAAAGTTCGGTAAAATAATTATTTTTATTGGATTTATCTAGTAGACATATATCTATACACAAAGAAAACTAAATTTTTATGATAAAGCGAAAACTACAATTTTCGACTGTAAATGACTGAATTTGTCGTAGAAATAGTAGAATTTATTAGGTAACTTGTAATAATCTCAATTTTGACATATATTTTTAAAAATTATTTCAAGTTTCAATTTAATTAGTAATATCAACTAAAATACCTAGTAAATTTATTTCTGCTGGGATTTTATTTCTACAAATTCCAGTTTAAACTGTAATTTTTATTATTTTCGTTTACCAGGATAAGTTGTAAATATCGCTTTAATATTTACGTAAATTTTCGTTTTCCATTTTCTCCATGTAGTGGATGAATTTCTTTAACAAAATGTACAAAATGCAATTTTTACCCCTACCGTTACATTAATATTGTTAAATACTCCTAAAGTTCGATAAAATAACTATTTTTATTAGATTTATCTAGTAGACATATATACGGAATCACGTCATGCAGTGCTTGTTTACAGTGTTGTTGAAAAGGAAGAACATCAGAGACATATACGTATTTCAAAAGGATCGGTTTATCATGATACCGGATACGAGAAGAAGGAACCCCTTGGAAATCGCGGTAGAATACCAATTTCTCTATTTTCACATCTATCCCGTACCATTGTATTTTCTTCTTTGATATGTAAATGTAAAAGTAACTCGGAAAGTAAATTCGCACTTGAAACTTTAGAAAATATAACGTGCCATGGAGAACGTGTTTGTAAGCGTTTTCTTATGATTGCAGGGGCAATGACTGTACATAGCGACTAAATCGCTTAGGGTCCACGCACCCTCTGACAGTTCGTGTATTGCTTTCCTGCGTTTGGAATAAATGTTTAATACCGTTAAAAGGAGGGAAAGCAGACATTTATATTTACGGCCTTAATAAACATCGTGTGACGCGATTTTTGTACTTGAAGATGGAATTTTCTTTTTTGATAGGTGATCCCTTAGGAATTAGGGGAGCAGCACGTCAAGTTATCTCATCTAGCGCTTTTACCTAGATTAATGTCTAGGCGACGCAGTTCTTGAAATATTTTATTGATGAAAACAATTCTGCAAGTAAATAAAATTTTTAAAAAGGTTAGTGAAAATTTCACCTTACATTTTTACAATCATTTTTTATTTATTTCAATACGTCTTTCACTTTATTCTCAGAGGAAAATTATACGTAAGTAGACCTAAGAGTCAATGTTGAGTGCAGAGAATAAATATTAAATGAAAATCAAACTGCAAACAAGATTTATTTTGCAGTTTGATTTTCAGCTTTGATGTTAAGGTTTTGTCAGGTGTTATCAACATTAATATAGGAAATTACTACTTTTAGCTAAACACAAAATTATTGTTTATTGTAGTAGGTACGCCAGTTGTGTCCCTCCTGAGTCTATTATTTTAATAGCTTACAATCATATATTATGAATTGTATAAACTAAATCAGTTAATTTGTTCGTAAATTGACTTATCGGTCTATTTTAAAACCCTTGCTTCAACAACCGTATTACAAACATATTATTACAGAATATGTATATCCGTATGCCAGGACGGGATCGATAAAACGGCGCTTTTGATCTACAGCGTCTAAAAGGACTAGCACCGTCATACGTCGAATGACACATACATGACCGCGTAACAAACGAATTTCGAGAGTTTTCCAGAAAAATTGCCAAGAAAGTTCGATAACAGTATAATTAACCTATTCGAGTAAAGATTTTATTGAGTACGTATTATTATTCTTTTTCATGTAACATAAACCAGATAAAAATAAATAATGAAAACATTTTCATGGATTTGTTTCTATATCTTAAATTACGAGAATTTAAAGTAATGGCACCCTATTAACATATTTTTGATTTGTCCTATTGTCCTATTTGCATTCGCCGGTCATAATTTCTTGAAATTCCTTGTACTTACTACAAACTTATTTGCGCAATTTGCCCTACTATATATCTCAAGCCGTATACCGAACCCAATTAGTGTCGCACATCCACTTATAATTAGCTAATGAGCTTCCTTAAAATAAAACACTCTAGTGAATTAAAAAATGACGGAAAATGCATTAAAATCTTCTTGAAAAATATTTAATTAGGAAAACTAAACTGTATACACCTCAATTTCCTTAAAGGGCAACGTGATGACAGATCACTCATTGTATAATAAATGGGCGAGTTGTTTACACTGTCGTAGTGTCGCACACAAGGAATTTAGGGTGGGATAATGGCAGTAAATTTAACAACGGAATTTATAATAAAAGTTGCTTTTGATTTTCGTAAAATCATTTTGTGTTCAACAATTTGTAAGAAAAACAAACAAACGAAGGTCACCGTGCAATTTTTACTTTCGTATACTAAAACCCAGACTACACTCATCATGAAACATTTTGAAAGAACAAAATAAAAAACAAATCGATTATGAGAACAATTTGAATAAATTTGGAAAACAATTAAGTGGTTATAGTATTAACTTCTTAAACTTTTGTTTAAAATCTAAAGATAGGCCTAATCTACTTATAATTCAATTAAATTTAAGCAGAATATTATTAGCATTAAAGAACTTTAATTTATTAATCTTATATTTCACAGCGACTGACCTACGGGTTAATAAAACATAAAATAAACAGTAATTAACTGATTGTTGAGTTCAAATTACCTGCATCAAAGATAATAATTTTTATTTCTTCTCAAAAGAATGAGAAACTCAAATAAGGATCTTTATTATACGAATCCAATTTAAAAAGCACGTGCACAGTACGTATTTTGTCAAAAGATAAAGATTTCGTCCTTGACTTATCCAACCTTTCCTTTTTAATTTAGATTCATTAAAACGCAAATTCTTAATATGCTTGAAAGAATTTTGCAAAATCTGGAATAATTTTCTTATAATAGATACGTATTAACCTTGTATATGTTAGTGAAAACTCGTTTTTAGTTAGAACGCGATTTCTCTAGTTAAAACTGGAGTAAATGTCTCGATTAGTATTCTTACCTTGGCTTTCGTTTCAATCTTACATACTAATCAAAAATACATGTATAATCTAGTACATATATATACAGGGTGTCTCAAAGTGACCACCTGTTAGAATATTTCGGGAAACTACCTCTATAGCGTTATTGGGTATGCTCTCCTCAATTANTAAGTGATCCAAGGAAACCACAGAAAAACTTGGACCAAGGCAGACGGACCCGGAATCGAACCGGCGTCCTCCCGAATGCTAAGCAATGGTCTAAACCTCTGGGGCATGCCGCTCGGTCTAAAACAAGAACAACCCATATCCTTAACTATTCGCGAACAGTAATCTAATCTAGGTCTACCTCTACTCGTCTACATCTTGTTTCAGTCTCTAGTATGGCTCTGACTAGACCTTCATGCCTGAGAAGGTATCCTACTAACCTATCTCGCCTGTTTCTTATTGACTTCCATAGAGTCCTCTCTCTATCCACGGTATCCTCATCATTCGCCTGTAACACCACATTTCCAACGCTTCTAACCTTTCCTTTTCCGCCGCGCCTACCGTCCATGTTTCGCACCCGTACAACGCCGCGCTCCAAAACACACATTTAACAATATTTTTCGAATTTATAAATTAATCGTTCACGAGCATAGAAGCGACTATTTACCGACATAATAATTGTCTTTTAAAGAAAATAGTGTCGATACCTCTGAGAGCTATGAAAACTCCAGAACTTACCCTTCCCCCAACGCATTAATTGGCTTTTTAGCGAAAAAGAATAGTACAAGGTACTTGAAAGAAGTAAAAATATCAAAAAAAAAAAATTAATTCAACCATGTATTTTATCCATTTATATTAGGAACGAAAAAAACTTACTCTAAGGGTATTCATGTAAGTATATCCCTTTTTTCAAACAGTGGTAAAATGTTCTTTGTTATATTCGCTATTAAAATACAGTAAAGTAAACTAAAAATATAAAAAATGTGTTGTTCCAAGAAAAGAATACATTAACGTTGCTTCAAATAGAAATCATAAAACTACCGGAAGTAATAAATTTTCATTTTGTCTTCCTTATTTGACCTTAGTCTTGCATATTCGGTCTTGGTTTTAGTCTTGGTCTTGTTCGTTCAGCCTTTGTCTTTCTATTATAAAGACAGTCTTGGTATTAGTATTGATGTTGCATTTTCGCAAGATCAAGATCAAGACTAAGACTGCTAGGCCAAGACCAATTTTACTCATTACTATATACAATTATTAATCGGATCAATAAAGGAATAATTACACAGAAAAGAACACAGAATGTATACTACTAATTTTTTACATTTTATATGAAGGCAATACTTAACCGTAGAACATTAGTACGAGCTTTGGCGCCCCGTATGCAACGAGGTAGGTCGTACTGTCGGGGTAACACAGTAGTTTTCCGAAAACTACTAACACTGATTGGTAAAGTAGTAATTTAAAAGGATTTCATGAAGAAATTCTCAAATATTTAACGGTTATGTCAGAGTTGTTTACCGCCATCTATGTGCGTGTTTAAGTTAATCCTACAATGAATGATTTTTTATTCATGTTAAAAAATACGGTTTTCTCAGTTGACTTACAATTAGTAAAACGCCCTTGTCTAGCACATCTGTTAGCGGCGAATATAAGTAGATAGCATTAGATTGCCCTAATTAATTCGATACTATAATATTTTTTCTTTTTATTTACAGACCTTTTATTCCCTTCCAACAATCTGGGTAAGTGAAATTTTGGTTATCTAATACATATATATTGACGTTTATGTAATTTAAATATGATCGTTCTGGTGTTAATAAACTAACAAACAAGTATTAGCAATCGAATTTGTAAATTTGTCTTACATAAAAATGAAATCCAAATATTTTTCCACATAGATGAATAACATTAGGTATATCAATGTCTACATTGGTCTCTATTTATATTTCGTCGTATCCCAAAAGAAATTTGATTCGTTGAAATTGTTTGTGTAAAATGTGAGAGCTTTTTTGGCTTCTGATGCCCTTTAGTAGTTTCCAACAATTTGTGAGAAGGGATATACAACTTATATAATTGATAAAGATTCATTGCAAGTTCGTAGAAAATGTGAATGTTATTATCGATTTGTTGTCATCACCATGTACGACACTGTTCTTTAAATTCTTGCAAGGTTATGGCCCACAATCTTTACAGAATCTGCCTTTCTAATGGTTCTTCAGAAAAATTGTTTCATTGCTAAAGGACATGCATTACTGAACTTAAATTGGTTATGAAACAAACGAATTTTTAGAGTAAAACTTCTTTGGGCTTGATGAGAGTTAAACGTCAAGGTCATGAAACGACACGTTTTGTAACGTTTTTGAAAATTCTCGTACTCTCTCTTTCTTTCGCCAATCATTACTGATTAATTATAAAGGTATATAGATCGCCAAAGAAGTTTCACTTCTTTCACATGTACTGAGTTGCACCTGTTTTTTTAATGATCATGACAAAATATATTCTTCTGTAATTGATATTAATATATCATCAAATAGTATGCAGTACTTAATTGAAGCCCGCAAAATTAACATTGATATATACGAAAAATAATTGGCCCCTTTTTCATCGCATTTTTGTTTACAAATCATTTTATTTTGAACAATTTTGAACATTCTAGGACTACAAATCGTTTGTCTCACCATAACCAAATTAATTTTAGCCAAACAACGTGCCTCCCGACTTTCTCGAAAAAAAAATAAAGATATTGAAATACGGAAAATGGCACTGAATTTTCCTCAAAAGAGGCAATATAAAATTCAGCATTCCTTTCTGTCTAAAAATAATAACACTGACGTTATTTAATACTCCTACTCAATTTGTCAAATGATGAAAAGAATTACATCAAAAGGTAGACAATTAAAATCTTAAATCGACCAATCATACAAAAAATTCGAGGTCAGTAGGTATTCTGTTGAAACTGTTATTTAGCATCCCTGTAACTACATGAATAAAATATAATTTAAAGATACAAATTAATCAATTTGCTTTAATTAAAACAAAATTATAACTCAATCATAGCTTTTGTTTAAAAATTGTCCCAGCGCCTTCACTCTAGTTTGTTCGTTTAAAAAAATTTTTATTTCAACAACTTTTAAAAACTAATGTCATAACTAACTGTAAGACACATTCTTCATCATACTGCAATACATATCTAACAACAATTATAAAGACTGAAGATACACTGATATCTCACAAATTCCAACAAAAGTAAAATCAGCCCCATATTTGCTGCTAAATATGCTAACGAGACCTGTAGGCCCTCGGGCACCGCCATAAAACGTCAATGTGATGCTTTTTTCGGTAGGTCGTACTTTCGGGATAGGACTTAGTTATATTAAAACTATCCATTAAAATCATGGTCGTGCTATTTTCGGGGTAGTTCGTACTTTTGGGAAACAAATACAGTCTGAAAAATGGCAACAACATTAAGGTAGTTATTTGAAGGGATTTTATGAAGAAATTTCCAAACACTTGCGTCAGAGTTGACCCTACAATTTTCTTTGAATTAGGTTATTCTGCAAAATAAAATTTATCATTCCTTTCTGTCTAAAAATAATAACATTGACGTCATTAGATACTCTTGTTCAAGTGGCCAAATGATGAAAAGAATTAGGTACATTAAAAGGTAGATAATTAACATCTAAAATTTACCAATCATCCAAAAAATTCTGTAGTAATATTCTGTTGAAATTGTTAGTAACATCCCTTGGGACTACAAGGATAAAATATAGGGTGTCCCAGTTATAATAATTAATATTTATACCACAGATTCCTACGGACATTTGGAACATAAAATGTTATAACACTTTTGACTTTTGAAACAAAATAAAAAATTATAAAATTATAACAGTTTTGATGCCGGCCCTGCACAATCGCAAATTAATTACGATTGCCAGCTGATCGTAGAAAAATTCACCTTCAGTAGGTNTCCTATTGTCCTATTTGCATTCGCCGGTCATAATTTCTTGAAATTCCTTGTACTTACTACAAACTTATTTGCGCAATTTGCCCTACTATATATCTCAAGCCGTATACCGAACCCAATTAGTGTCGCACATCCACTTATAATTAGCTAATGAGCTTCCTTAAAATAAAACACTCTAGTGAATTAAAAAATGACGGAAAATGCATTAAAATCTTCTTGAAAAATATTTAATTAGGAAAACTAAACTGTATACACCTCAATTTCCTTAAAGGGCAACGTGATGACAGATCACTCATTGTATAATAAATGGGCGAGTTGTTTACACTGTCGTAGTGTCGCACACAAGGAATTTAGGGTGGGATAATGGCAGTAAATTTAACAACGGAATTTATAATAAAAGTTGCTTTTGATTTTCGTAAAATCATTTTGTGTTCAACAATTTGTAAGAAAAACAAACAAACGAAGGTCACCGTGCAATTTTTACTTTCGTATACTAAAACCCAGACTACACTCATCATGAAACATTTTGAAAGAACAAAATAAAAAACAAATCGATTATGAGAACAATTTGAATAAATTTGGAAAACAATTAAGTGGTTATAGTATTAACTTCTTAAACTTTTGTTTAAAATCTAAAGATAGGCCTAATCTACTTATAATTCAATTAAATTTAAGCAGAATATTATTAGCATTAAAGAACTTTAATTTATTAATCTTATATTTCACAGCGACTGACCTACGGGTTAATAAAACATAAAATAAACAGTAATTAACTGATTGTTGAGTTCAAATTACCTGCATCAAAGATAATAATTTTTATTTCTTCTCAAAAGAATGAGAAACTCAAATAAGGATCTTTATTATACGAATCCAATTTAAAAAGCACGTGCACAGTACGTATTTTGTCAAAAGATAAAGATTTCGTCCTTGACTTATCCAACCTTTCCTTTTTAATTTAGATTCATTAAAACGCAAATTCTTAATATGCTTGAAAGAATTTTGCAAAATCTGGAATAATTTTCTTATAATAGATACGTATTAACCTTATATATGTTAGCGAAAACTCGTTTTTAGTTAGAACGCGATTTCTCTAGTTAAAACTGGAGTAAATGTCTCGATTAGTATTCTTACCTTGGCTTTCGTTTCAATCTTACATACTAATCAAAAATACATGTATAATCTAGTACATATATATACAGGGTGTCTCAAAGTGACCACCTGTTAGAATATTTCGGGAAACTACCTCTATAGCGTTATTGGGTATGCTCTCCTCAATTAACATAACGGCGGCAACTTTATAACACTTCCTGTTATAGCGGAAATTGACACCAACTTCGTCATGAGATACCGTTATTTTAATTAAGGAGAGAATACCCAATAACGCTATTGTGCAAGTTTTCAAAATTCGAATCGAAGTAGTTTCCAAAATATTCTAAAGGGTGGTTACTGTAAGACACCCTGTATATATGTTGGGTACGGAAACCACTCGTTTCCCTAGTTTTAGGGGTTGAAAAAGAGAAGTGAACGAATCAGCCAAAAATAAGGAAACCATTCTTTTCTCTAATTTTCGAGAAACCAAAAATAGGTTTTGATTTTTTTGTAAAGGCAGAAAGGGCATGGTCACATAAAACTTCAAGGGACTTTAACACTCCAATAACCTAACTTCTTATTCCTTTTACACTAAAATTATAAGGAGAAGGGGATGCATAATTCTTAAAAATACCCAGCAACGACAGCATTGTCATAATTTAATGATCCTATGCAATCAAATAGAAGCATTCTCAAGTTAGATTAAATAGGTTATTAAAGTGTCAACGTTATCGTGTTTTCAAATAATTAAAAATCGCTTTAACAACACAACTTTACATTCTTTTAAATTCTTATGTTACTGACGCAAACGAACAAAATTGAAGCACAAAAATCACAGAAAGTTTACGCTTTCACGTAATGTAAATGTTCAACGGAATAAGAGGAAGAATGTAGAGGTTCGTATTAGCTGCGGAAAAGTTTTAATTAAAAGGTAAAAACCTTAATTACGTTTTACTTCAACCATTTGTTCAAACGTAGTACCGAGTCGAAAGTGTATAAATGAAATGATTTAATTGATTTAGTTTTACTTTATTGTTGTCATAATTCACCAATAGTGTTTGATTTTACTGCGTATTTGAAGATTTCATAGAAGTAAAACATGAAATTCTTAAAACTCTAAAAATTGAAAATTGCTAGCTAGTCCTAGCATCTAACAAAAACGCATCTCAACTGTAACTGAAGTATGATTTTCGCGATTTAGCATGGCACAAAATTAATGACTTCTTTAACTCTGTGTGCCACTAGATCATTCTACATGTCCAAACAGGCTAAAGAATAATAGTGGAAGTAAAAATTTAGTGATATCGAGAACGATAACAATGCCTTAATAGAGACATTCTGTCAACGAAACCCGAGATAAAAACGTTCGGTCTCTCAGAGTCTCTGAAAGCGAGGCTCGATTTTCCGTCTCTCATGGAGTCTCTCTGATATAGCTGAGAGAGACTGTCAAAGAAACTGTTTAGCGTCTCTGAACGAGAGACTCGAGTCGCTCATAGAGAGATCCTCATTTCGTATCCAGTCTCTGAACGAGAGACTCAAATCTCTGAACGAGAGACTCGAATCTCTCAATAAGTGGTGTCTCGATAGAGATGGTTAAAATTTTCTAAGTTCAGCGTATTTCAGAGATCCCAGTCTTTCTACGAGAGACTCGAGTCTCTCAATTTTTCAGTTTTATTCATTCAGTCTCTCACAGAGAGACTTGAATCTCTGAATTAACAATTTTATCGTTCGAGTCTCTCATGCAGAGACTGTGAGAGATCCATAAAAACACCTAGGCAATAACTGAGCGACTGTGAAAGACTGTGAGAGACGCTCTCAGTGACGCTGAAAGACTCTGAGAGACTGGAGAGAGACTGAAAATGTTTGTCTACGGAAATCAGCTATTAAAAATTGTACGCCTCTTATAGGTAAACGGTCACATTTGTAACGTAATTCTCACTGAAAAGGTAGAGCTATTGTATAACTATTCCTTACCCAACAACTACCAACAACCACCGTTACTGCTTTTGTGTCACGTTAAAGCGCGCAGACTATAGTTCCCTAAGCATATTTTTCAATAAATTCATCACAAATTACTTTGAAATTATTTCTAGTTGAATTAGAATAAAACTTTACATAAAAACTAAAACATTAAATTTAATAAAAACAAATCATTTAGGACTATTGACCACCTTCATCTTTGTCATTAGACTACGGACCGATTTTCTAAAAATTCATCTCTTTATTTATACGCTACTAAAGCATGAACATACTCGACAAGTTCGTAGGTAGATAATTCCGTTGATAAAGTTTGCATCCCTGGATTAAATAAAATATGTATTGTACGATAATAATTCCGTTGATAAAGTTTGCATCCCTGGATTAAATAAAATATGTATTGTACTCATAAATGTAACTGCGTATTCCCCCAGCAGCCGCACATTATACTAATGATACTGTGCCACGTGTATGAGTCACAATTTAATTGATCAAAATTCTTCCCCTTGCGAAATAAGCTGAGCGGTAAAACATTGCCTTCTGCCATAACAGCCACCAGGGGATTCAATTTCGACATGAAGTCACTTGTAACGGAAAGCTATTACTTTCCTTTCGTGGATAATCTGGGCAATTTCGATTCTAAAAATTTCCTGTTATTGACGTAAATGTGTAGATATCAAATACTACTTCAGTTGTAATGCATGTATAGTGCAAAAATATTTTATTTCCACTATAAATAACATCTACCATTTTCTCATTCGTTAATTCGTACTATTACTTGCACACTTTTGAGAATTACGAACAAAATGTGAGATAATAATATAGGGTAAAATATCATATATGCAGGCTGTACCTGAAGTATTCTCAAAAAAATGGAAAATTGAAAATTTATACGATTTAACTTAACTTCTAGACGCATACAAACTTTTACCCGAGGTTTCGCTCGTGTTGATGTCTTAAATACGTGTCAAAAATCATCGAAAATACAATAATTTGATAAATTTGTTCTTAAATCCCGATTAGGCTCATCAGAATAAAACTAAAGTTTGTAGTTTTCTATAATAAACAAACCTTGCATATAACGACAGTAAATACTGTTCTTCTTTATCGAGATCAAAAAAAAAATTCTATCCCTCGGGAACAGTATTTTTTTCTGGATTAAAGATACCCTATGTCCTTTTTTGTACTCCTGACAATGTGTGTACAAAATTTCATGATGATTGGTTGAGTAGTTAAGGCGTGAAATAGTAATAAACAAACAAACTCACATTTGCATTTATAATATTGCTTAGGGTGTTACAGCGTCCTGCAACTCCTAACTCTAAAGCTATAAATAACCTTCTAACATGCATAGGGGGGGAGGTATTATCTCAGCTAACTCTTAAGGTCTTGTACATTTTTACATTCGCTGGCATCAGTTTTTGAAACACCCCCTATATTAATAGAAACACGGGGTTTATGTAAAAGTGTTATCGTCGAATAAATTTTTAAAGGAAGAGAGAGTGTAATGACTCTATCACCTAGATGCATTGTTCATTTTAGCCATAAATTTTCATTATTTATCATTTAATAGACGTGTAATGCATTTTTGGTGTAAGAAATAAGTTTTGCTATAATAAACCAATTTACTCCAAAATTGCAGATTGCAATATTATATATAAAAAAATTATGAGTGCTGTCACCACAGGGCAAAGTAGTATTTAGTAAATAAAAGTTTCGTACGATGTGTTGCATGCCTATTTACAAATAATTTCTTTAAATTTTAATCATTGAATATTATACATCTATTAAAAAACCATAATGGCCGACATCAGTGACAATGCGACAACAATTGAAAAAGAATGATGGCCGACAACTGCAACAATTAAAACAGAATGATGGCCGACACTACGTCATAGTGGAACAATAAAAATGGCCGAGTGCAGGAGGAAGAACTAGTACTTATTACAAAAACTAAAAATAGCTCACCTCTAATAATAGGGATGAGTCATTTTTGGGTTATTTACTTTTCAGTGTCTCTTTCATTAGTCTTATATTTGTTAATTTATCTACTAATAAGCAAAACAAATCCAAAGTGTATCGAATCAAGACCTCAAGAAGCGATTTCTTTTTCATCGAATTACTTTGTATGTAGTAGAGCTTTTAACTTGGACGAGTTACCCAACTTATAGCTTGCCAGAAGCAGCCTAGAGTAGACAAACCAATTTTCGTAACTCTAACTTTCGTACATGATGGCTTGTAAAGTGTCAAAACTTTCGTCTATAATTTATTGAATTATTATCGAACAGCAGCTCTAATAAATAGTAGACGTTACGTTACAACTAGTTTGACACGAGTGTAGTAACAGAATGTTATTTCTGTAAGCAAATATCTTTCTATAAATTATAGCGTTTCCGGTTAATTTTAAGTTAAATAATTTACATTTTGTCGCTTCAGTTAGATAAACGAATTAACGGGTTTCGAGATGATACATCATATACTTATCCAAAATTTAGCAGCTACTCTCAATTTTCCTATACTTTCTTCTACTATTTCGTTAGTAAAGTTTACATGTAATTTTACCTTACCCTTAATATGTTTAAATTTTTACATATATTCTATATGAAATATCTATCTTCTACTGGATTTGACTCGCCACTTTGTTCACGTGAAATTATTTCTAATTGTTTATACATAATAAATACAAACGAGGAGTAACCCAGATCAATCCTTTCAGCCTTCCGTTAATGTCTGTAAAATTTCATTAATGAAATCAGTTCATCTCTTTAAAAGATTAGCCAAAACAGACCGACAGACAGACAAAAATTTTTTAAGTGTATTATAAACTTAAAAAAGGCAATTATTTTGATATTACAGGCACTTCAATTTTATTTACACTTATGTATAGATTACATGGTTTGTAAAGTTGAATTATGGCTACGGCCTATTACATGTTCCTCTATTCTCTCCATAAAAGATCGTCCTCTGTGTCCGATATAAACCATCAACATCAAAAAATTATTATTCGTACTTTGTTACTTAAATTTGTTTCGTCCAGAGGTGGCAAAAGGAATGTAAAGTTATTCCAAAACTATGAATGCAATAGAGGGTACTCAAAATAATATACTAAAATATTAATACTTATCTCTAGTGAATATTGCTGGAAAAGTTTATAATTCTTGGAGATTTCTCGTTTATAAGCAGTAGTTGTTATTGAAATTACGATATTACGTTTAATTGCTCAGTCGATAAAATACTTATCTGAGGGACGGATTTTATAAAGTTGTTCAATAAAGTGTCTAATGCTGAAAATTTACCGTCAACTTGAAAGTTTCAGCCATAAAAGAAAACTAATCGCCGCGGGTTATTTAAACTGCAATCGGCTCGCATTCTTTCCCGTTAAAGGGAGCGAAGTTCTTTCTATTTCGCAGTGGCAAAGAGGAGTCGAGTGCTGCCAGCCAGCAGTCGAAAGATTCATTCAGTTTAAACTGTAGACGAAGCTTGCATTAGCAGAATAAACATAGAGACACTTTGACGACGTAATTACGTCTCAGTACAACGCCAACAAAACCGCGAAAACTGTTTAGAGAGTATTTTCCGAGCCCATCACATCGAACAAATCTCCTATAAATGCTGTACGCACTCTAGGAGCATTTTACCCTGCCAGCGCAGTAGTAGAATCAACGGTTCCGGCGACAGCATTAATGCTTGATGAGTGACCTGTATCAGGTCTTAAGAAAATTACATTTCTTTGTCATAATGTTTTGAAAGACGCCAACAAGGCTTTGTTTGCGAGAAAATGACCAAAAATCCTTGAAATTCTCTGACACTAAATGTTAATATTAATAGAACTTTTCAAACTATTTGGTCAGGTGTTATAGAACGGAATGCGAAAATAAAATATTGAAACAATTGTTAATGTCGTAGATGAGGTATGATGCATGAAAATAAAAAAAGAACACATAAAATTGAACAAAAAGATTATGTTCATGCGGGGATGAAGTCAACACATATTTTCGCCCAGCAAAAATATAAAAAGTATAGTCAAGCTGCAAATAAACCTAAATATTTATTTCAATTTGTGATTGGTCCAAAAGTTCCGCTCTCGATATTCCTTATAGTGTTGCTTTAGTTCTTTCAACAAACAACAGAATTTTACTGAGTCGGGGCATCGGTCTGTGAAAGAATTTTTCCGAAAAGTCGTACCGTTCTCCAGCTACGGGCTTCGAAAACTCAAATTTGAAAATATTGCGCTCACGAACATCTACGCGTTTGAAAATTCATACCTCCGCAGCATGACGTCTGATACGTACCAAACATGGCTCGTTCGAAGCCCAATAAGTGTGAGAAGTTGTTGACGAAAACAGTTCGGAACTGTCACATTCCTGGTCTGCGCTAGACCCGACGAAATTCACTCAATTTGTCCTATTTTTATTTTTGGCGTTTTTATGAGTTCACAGTATGGCCCACAACTTCCGATTTAATGGTCCGATATCGATGGAAGTGTTATCAAAATTTTCTAGAAATGCTGTGCTCCGTGTGGATAATAAAAACGCCCACCTACGAGATTTCGTTTAAAAGTTATAGCTGTCGAAAGCTTTGGCCTAGTGTTATTTTTGAAATCGAGAATGAAATGTTTAGAACATATATCTGGCGAACTATTAGAGATAGCGCAAAAATTCTTGCACCAATGGATGGTCCGCATCGTCGCGAACAGTAAAAACCTCATTTGGAAAGAAAATAAAACATTAAAAATTTTGAAAATTTGAATTTCTGATCGACACAGATTTCGACCGCACATGTCCTATAATGTTCGCACTGAGCCGGGGCATCCGTCTGTGAAAGAATTTTTCCGAAAATTCCTACCGTTCTCCAGCTATGGGCTTCGAAAAGTCGAATTTGAGAATATTGCGCTCACGAAAATGGTCGCGTTTGAAAATTCATATCTCCGCAGCATGACGTCTGATACATACCAAATGTGGCTCGTTGGAAGCCCAATAAGTGTGAGAAGTTTTTGACGGAAACAATTCGGAACTGTCACATTCTTGGTCTGCGATAGAGCTGACGAAATTTACGCAATTAGCCCTATTTTCACTTTTGGCGTTTTACTGAGTCCACAAAATGGCCCACAACTTCCGCTTAAATGGTCCGATATCGATGGAAGTGTTATCAAAATTTTCTAGAGATGCTGTGCTCTGCGTGGATAATAAAAGCGCCCACCTACGACATTTAGTTTAAAAGTTATAGCTGTCGAAAACTTTGGCCTAGTGTTATTTTTGAAATCGAGAATTAAATGTTTAGGAGGTGATATCTGGCGAACTATTAGAGATACCGCAAAAATTCTTTCACCAGTAGTTCACTCGTACTATCGTAAATAGGAAAAACTTAATTTCGAAGGAATATAAAATATATTTTTTTTTCGAAATTTCCAATTTCTTATCGCCACTGAATGCTGTCACAGACGTCCTATGACGTTTCGCCCTGAGACAGGACATCCGTCTGTGAATGAATTTTTCCGATAAATCCTAACGTTTTCCAGCTACAGCTTACAAAATGTCAAAATTGAAAATTTTGCGCTCACGAAGAATATTTAAACAAGTGGATGAAATTTGTTTTCCCGATTATACCAAGACTGTTTGCAATTTTATAATTAATATGCTAGCCGGCTGCCGCTTTGTTTGTTCGCTTGGTAAAACTGAAAAGGCTTCTTCAAATTTTGGCACTAAACTTTCTGCTGCTTGAAATTAAATAAAGCAAGATCGCTAGAGAAACAGATTTAATCGAAAACCTAATTAAATCAGCTTGGTCCGGTAATTAAGTTAGTGGAATATAGATCAATCTGCTCGCTTTTGGGGTAATTTTAGCTTACATGTACACGTACATATATACGATATACACTTGACACTTCATCTCATAATACTACACCTAAATATATTCCTAATAAATAATTGTGGTATTGGTTGTCGTCGTTTGGACAATTAGCGAATAGAAGAAAGAATTAAAGAATCTGCTTTATACAAAGGTGGTGAAAGAAAAACGAAATTACTCCAAAACTATTAATATAATAATAGGGTACTCAAAATAATGTAATGGAATATACTCCATCTACTCCGGCTTTTGCTTCTAGTATGTTCTTAGCCAGCCTTTTATAAATATCTGAACAGGTGTCCTAACATTCTGTTACTTCTTTTCCTTACTTGCTCATTTCCAATATCTCACCATTTCTAGCATTTTATAATATTATTTATTACATATTGCAAGTATCTACTTTAAAATATGAACAAAGGTTTTCTAATGTGTTTTTTAGCTTTTAGCTAGATATAATCACACAGATACATAATTTATCAGCAACTTTCCGCAGACTTAAATGTTCATTTTAGAGAGCTACCTGTCAAAAATAGACATGACTGAAAAAAATATAGTTTATCTTTTCTCCTGCATCTCGTATAAACTGAACTAGTGTAAGTCTCATTACTTTTCAGCAATTTATCCTTAAACCGACGTACTCAGCTTCTAATGCATGAGAGGCGATAATTGAATTTTGTCTCGAGAGAGCATTCGATTAGGATAAAAGTTATTCTAAATTGTAATCGAGACCTTAAATTCGTTTGAATGAAAATTCCATTCAACTCATTTATGGATGTTTGGGAGGTACAATCGGAGACAAGAATACATAAAATTAGAAATTCGTGATTAATTAGGTTTTGCAGCATGTCATGAGAGAAAATTTGTAATTTGACCAAAAACTTTGAATAAAATAAGAAATAACAAATAATATGGAAAATTTTTAACTGACTTTTGGTAGTGAATATGCGTTGATTTCAACTTCGAAACAAAAAAATATTTAGTTTCAATCTTTATTAATAATGAGCGTAAAACTTTTTAATATGTTTAAATAATAATTAAAACTTTAAAATTTCATTTATTTTAGACAAGTATAGATATTATCATTATATTATCAAGTAAAAACAAGATTTTTAGCTATTTTTTCATTTTAGAAATACAAAGGAATACTTTATCTGTGAAAGCCTCTGTCTGTCAAAGTTACTGTATTTATAAGTATTTTTACAAAAAAAACACAACCTGAATTAATTCCATCCAAATTCTTATACTTAAATAACAAATAGAGACAAGAAAACAACCCTGGCTCTCTAGCGCGTTAAGAACTCTCAACTACTCGCGCTTGTTGTAAGTATTTGACAAAATTATATATACATGTCACTTGCCACTGGTGGTAAAGTATTTCTCTTTAAGAAACTAATGCCACTAGTGGCAGACTAGATCTTCCAAAAGATTATTATACAATAGCAAAGAAAGTTTTGAGTAATTTCAAAATTGTCGTATATCGATTGAAAAATTTACTAGGTAGAACTTCCTACAATAGTTGACTTAAAACAAGAAATAAAAATCTACATATTTGTTACAACAGAAAATTATTACTATTCTTCGGTGTACCTTTCGGTTAAACGGCGTAGTAAATTTTGTTACAACCTGCAATAGATTTTATGATTATTACATTCCCTTTGTGTTTTACCTTTTCGACCCGAACAACCACGAAACCCGCCTTCCAAATTCGTAATCAATAAGTCCCCTTCTTCGAATCACGAAATTGTACTAGCCCTATTTTTTTTACTCGCCTTCCACGACCTTTCCTTTTCTTAAGCTTAAAATCTGAACCAAACATCTCTTGATTCATTGGAAATAGAAACATTTGCTTTGTTTGCTGTCTGAAAAGTTCAAGTACGAACAATAAAAATAGGAAATAACACTTCAGACGGTGTAATGTAGACCCCACTTTAATCCTACATCCTTAATTTTGTAGTTATGTGTAACTTATGGTGATTACTCAATAATAGTTTATTATTAACTATTATCAATAATAGTATATCAAACATATATACAAGAAGTGAGTTAGTTTTAATGTGAAATATTATTCTGAAAACCTTTGGCTTTTGAACATTGTTGCGTAAAGCCAAAGGTCCCGGGTTCGATTCCCGGCAACAGCAACAATTTTTCCCTCATTAATTTGAGGTAGTGTGTAGTGGGTAAAAAATTCAGAAATGAATTTTCAGAATAATATTTCATATTAATTGTTTATCAATCAATTTTTGAAGATACATTTAAGTACTTCTTTTGATGTATTTAAGGTAACACTTTAGTATCAATTTAGTTTGAGGATCGATTTTGGGAGGAAACTTAAAACATACTCGGAAAAAGCGGGAAAAATCTTCGTGACAATTCTGGCGACGGACAAATTTTAAAATTTTGACAAATTTACCTAAATATGGTTATTCGGAAAGTCATTTCATTTTTTCCCGACAAAGGATTTAATTGTATTCTTTTGCACCCAACTTCACATTTAAGACGTATAATTTTTATATGCTGTTGAAGCCAGAAAGAAATTGACTGATGTGTATGGAGAAGGTGTGTTGACAGTACGCCATTGCCAGAACTGGTTCGCTAAATTTTAATCCGGCAATTTTGATGTCGAAGATGCACCACGTTCGGGAAGGCCGGTTGAAGCTGATAAAGACGCGATAAAGGCATTAGTTGATGTGAACTGGCGAATAACAACACGTGAGATCGGATTGAGGTTAAATTTATCAAATTCAACAGTTTATGACCACTTGAAAGGCCTGGGATTATCCTCGAAGCTCGATGTATGGGTTCCCCATGTTCTCACAGAGAGAAATCTGTGTCGCCGCATTGACGTCTGCGATTCGCTTCTCAAACGTCACGAAAATGATCCGTTTTTGAAGCGCATCATCACTGGGGACGAAAAATGGGTTGTATACAACAACGTCAAACGCAAGAGGTCATGGAGCAAAAAAGATGAACCGGCTCAAACCATTTCCAAAGCCGATATTCACCAAAAAAAGGTGATGCTGTCTGTTTGGTGGGATTTTAAAGGAATCGTTTTTTTTTAGCTTTTACCGGATAACACAACGATTAATTCGGAAGTCTACTGTCATCAGCTGGACAAACTGAATGATGCACTTCAACAGAAAAGGTCAGAACTAATCAACAGGAAAGGTGTAGTGTTTCACCAAGACAACGCGAGACCTCACACAAGTTTGGTCACTCGCCAAAAGCTTTTACAGCTTGAATGGGATACAATGCTACACCCACCATATTCTCCAGACCTGGCACCATCGGATTATTATTTGTTCCGGTCACTCCAAAATTTTTTAGACGGTAAAACCTTCACCTCAAATGAGGAGGTCAAAAACCTCCTCGATCAGTTTTTTGCCAGCAAAGACCAAAAATTTTATGAGCGTGGAATTATGCTACTACCAGAAAGATGGCAAAAGGTGTTGGACCAGAACGGTCAATATATAATTTAATAAAGTATTTGTTTATTATACGAAAACTGTCTTTCATTTCCACAAAAAGAAACGAAATGACTTTCCGAACAACCCTATTTTTTTACAAGTTGGTACATAACACTCGGTGCGCTACTCCGACTTACTCTTGACCGGTTTAAACAAAAATGTTTAATTGCGGTACAAACTGCTTATAACGAAACCGTTTATTACCAAAAACTTCTTATCTGAGCTGTATTGGATTGCTTCAAAACCTTTGGCCTATTGGCCAACGGTCACTGTCTCTAACGAAGCAATACACCTCATTTGAGCAGTGAAAATTTCCAGGAAAGGAAAACTTTGTGTGGTTGTCGACTAAAAGTTTGCTTTAATACGTGCCATGGAAAAGGTAGGAAGAATCTGATATTGCGAGAAGTTCCGGACGCAATCTACCATCAAGCCTTTGTTCCAATGTCTAACATTAAAAACTCCATTATTATTTCGTTGTTTCTTTCTACATTTTATAAAAACAAACCTCTCTATGTACAACTAGAAAAAAATGCTTCATTTTGTACTCAACACCGTAAATGTATTTGTTGAACGCATTATAGATAAGGTAGATGTTAATATACGAGGGTGGATTGATAAGTTTCCGGCCTAACCAAGAGATGACGCCACTAGGCCTACCTTGAGGTGACATTCTATAGTACCATCCTTGGATAGCTTGTAGCTATAGTTTCAGCCCGATCTCCTTGCTAGTGTAGGTTTGACAGCACGCTGAACAAGACGCCTCTGTGGTTTTCGTAAAAATGGAAAAGCAGGAAAATCGTGCTGTCATCAAATACTTTTATTTGAAGGGGTTAACGCCGAAGGAAATTAAAAAAGAGATGGACTCAACACTGGGGACATCCTCCCCGTCATATTCAACCGTTAAGCAGTGGGTTTCCGAGTTTAAAAAGGGTCGTGTGAGCACCTCTGATGGGCCTCGCTCAGGACGCCCCGTTGAGGTCACAACTCCAGATATGATCGAAAAAATTCATCAAATAGTGCTGGGAGACCGCAGATTGAAAGTGCGTGAGATAGCTGAGACCTGTAAGATGTCATATGAACGTGTGCAACATATTTTGCACCAACATTTGCATATGGAAAAGCTCTGTGCAAGATGGGTGCCGCGTTTGCTAACAGTCGACCAAAAATTGATTCGAAAAAACATTTCTACCGCAAATTTGTCATTGTATAAGCGTAATCCAAGCGAATTTTTGCGTCGATTCGTAACCGTTGACGAAACGTGGGTCCACCACTACACTCCTGAAACCAAAGAACAGTCTAAACAGTGGATTGGACCAGGGGAACCAACTCCAAAGAAGGCAAAAACAATTTTTTCGGCGAACAAGGTTATGGCTACTGTTTTTTGGGATGCAAGAGGTATTATATACATTGATTACCTTGCAAAGGGTAATACTATCACTGGTCAATACTACGCAGACTTATTGCAACGTTTGAGCCACGAGGTGAAAATTAAACGACCTCATCTGGCGAAGAAAAAAATCTTGTTTCATCACGATAACGCACCAGCGCACACGTCAATCGTTGCGACGGCTAAAATCAACGATCTAAAGTTTGAATTGATGCCGCACCCTCCTTACTCTCCAGACCTAGCCCCGAGTGACTATTTTCTGTTCCCTAATCTCAAAAAATGGCTTGGCGGTAAGAGATTTGCGGACAATGAAGAAGTAATCGAAGCTGTAAATGGTTATTTTGAGGAGCTTGACGAATCAGTCTATAGAGATGGCATTAATAGACTGGAACACCGCTATGAGAAATGTATCAGCCTTGGAGGAGATTATGTTGAGAAATAAAAAAAAAAAATTTTTAAAAACCTTGTTTTTCTTGGTCAGGCCGGAAACTTATCAATCCACCCTCGTAGGTAATAGGCAGGGTAGACTAAACCCTATTCTATAAAAGTATACATATATTTTCCAGAAATTTTTGCACAAAAAAAACAAAACTGTTACTTGCCACGGAAAAGTTTTTTTAACGTAAGTTATTTAAAGTAACAGAATTGGTCGAATTTTGATTATGGGTGGTACAAGTAGCATTTTAGTAATCATAATTGTCACCGCTCAACATCAAAGATAGTACAACTGTAGGGATAGATATAGAGGGGCAAAAATTAGTATGTTTAGATTTGCAGATGATATAACAGTATTAGCATCTAGCAAGGAGGAGTTAGAGATAGAGAGAGGAGATAGAAATGGAAGCAGTATTGATAAAACAGTATTGTATGAAAATAAATAAAAGTAAAACAAAAATACTGGTATACAAGGAAAGAAAAAATAGAGGAAAAGCGAATATAAAGATAAAAAAGTCGGTTGTCTGTAAAGTCGGTTTACTGACGATGGTTGAACGTGACAACGTCATAAGAAAATACTGATGGAATGGTTTCATTTTTCAAAAGAAAATTTTAATTTTATTTGTTTGATAGATATTTTGTATGGATATAGAGAAGGAGGTAAATGGAAATGTATTATTGTATAGCAGCTGTCCACGCGGACGCATCGCTCACTCAAGTAGGAGAGAGACAGATGTCGAACGCTGCCGAACGCGGAGGCCGATTGTGCCTCTTTGTCGCTCGTTCCGCGCTCTCGCTTGCACTTCAAGCCTTAAATGGAACGCCTCAGAGCGAGGTAACGCCGCATGAGTCATGTTTTTTCGTGCGTGCAGCCGG
>NW_020438956.1:1834180-1844563 GCF_000699045.2 Agrilus planipennis
CGGACGCATCGCTCACTCAAGTAGGAGAGAGACAGATGTCGAACGCTGCCGAACGCGGAGGCCGATTGTGCCTCTTTGTCGCTCGTTCCGCGCTCTCGCTTGCACTTCAAGCCTTAAATGTAACGCCTCAGAGCGAGGTAACGTCGCATGAGTCATGTTTTTTCGTGCGTGCAGCCGGCTCTATCGAATTATAAGACGTTGTCACGTCAAAAAAAGAAGTGGCTAATTTTAGATATCTAATAAATCAGATAAGTCAGAACGGAAGAAGTAGTAGGGAAATAAAGCAGAGGATAGCATATAGTTGAAACGCCTTCAATAAAAAGAGGTCATCTCTATGCTCCTGAATGATTAGTTTGGAAATTGAAAATTATTGTTAAAGGTGTAGTGTAGGGAAAGTTATAAATGAAGATACATTAGAAAGAATAGAAAAACAAAGGACTCTATGGAAGTCAATAAAAAATAGGCGTGATAGGTTGGTAGGACACCTCAGGCATAAAGGTTTAGTCAAAGACATATTAGAGGCAGAAACAGGAGTTAGGAGGGGTAGAGGTAGTAGATAACTATTCGCAAAGAGTTACGGTTGTGGGTTGTTCTAGTTTTAGGGAAATGCGAAGATTAGCTCAGGATAGAAAAGAGTGGAGGTGCGTGTCCAATCAGTCTTAGGACTGACGACCTTATGATGATGAATTAGTTGGTAATGTTATGTAAAGTAAAATGCGCTATAACAGGAAAGAGGTTTACGAGTTTTCTGTTTATATTTTATGGTCACTTAGCCAAATCACTAGAACGATTATTTATTGGAAAAGAGGCCGGTTTTATAACTTGAGGTATTTGTCGTCCACAGCGTTTTTATGAGCCTTTTTATTTTCTCCGCTGCTCTTTAATATATATTGCTTTGGTACATTGAATGTTTTTACGAGTGAAGAGGGTTCAGATTTTTCGTTTTCTCTTCAGTTTTATTTTCCCAATTTAATATACGTAGGTATATAAGACATTTCTAATCTAAACCCAATTATTTGGGGGTATGATTAGCCGCAACAAAAGGAAAACAAACTTAAAAGTCTGTCGTTGATCTCGTATGATCTTCTCTTTTTGTTTGCTTCACGGCATAGCTGATTGAAATAATAACCTAGGAATAAAGAAAAAATGAACCGGAATACTTGAGAGAGGGACATAAACGCAGAAACGAACTGGAGATTTGTGCAAGATTCAGGTTAGAATCAGAAACTAAAACTAATAAGTACAGTAAAACCCCGGTTAACGGGGAGATACGTTCCATCAAAGTAGAGCGTAATGCGAAACAGCGCTAAACGAGGCTATCTGAACATGTAAATAATGGGGTTAGGGGAAATCGGTTAGGTATTAAATTTAGTAATTATGTTTTTTTAATAAAAATAAAACCAAACATTTATTTTTTACAAAAATAAAAACAGTATAAAGGAGTATACTTATAAAAACAAATAAAATTCAGTATGATTATTCAGTTTGTTCTGTGTTTCCAATTGTCTGCCTTTTTATCAAGAAGGCATCTGATGTAGTTTGCATTTTCCTTTTGCGTTCTGTTAAAAGTTGTTGATAAGTGGGTAAAGTATCTATAACACTCCGTCTTGCTTTTGAACTCCTGTCAAAATTTGGATCATTTTCAACTAATTGGTCCATAATTTCAGTTATAGTGGTCAAACTCCTTTTAACGAACGCCATCGAAAGTTCTTTTCTTCGAAATCACTACTATCAATATTTTTGTTTTCTTCTTGCTCAGTCAATTCCTTGATTCCTTGAGCTCAGCGCAACTACACAGTTTCGGAATTGTTATGTATATATTTACGCAAAATTTCGGGGAATCCCTGGGTTAAAATAAAAGAGCGCTAACAGCGTTAAGCGGGGTCTTACTGTATTGTCTGCCAGAAAAGAAAAAACTATGCAGAATGTGTAAGAAACACTACATGTCCTAGAAAAATTTAACCACGCGGGCACAGGAGCTCATGCAAGAATGTGGAATAATATGGATTATGAAAAGGAAGGAAGAGGAGAGGGAAAAAGCATTTTCATTTACCTTCCCCTACTATAACATTAAGAACCCATGTATGTCACTGATAAATTGGTATGTCAAGTTAATTTTTGTATTTACTTCTTTTAATATACAAAACAAGGTAAATAAAGAAAATAATTATAGTAGGTACAGATTGTTCAATCATATTTAACCAAATTAAACGCGGATGGTGTTGGATATCGATTTTAATAATCCAACCCATTTCAACGAGCACGTCTGAGAGAAACCTGGTATGCCAAATTATCGGTCATCCTCTATCGTGAAAATTGAAGCCGAAAATTGAAGCCTCAAATGTCGTTTTATAGCTGCTGAATTGATTAAGCCATAAATCCGAGTTACGGATCAAAGCTACCAAATTAATGAAAATCTCCGTTTCCAGTCTTCAATCGACCACAATTGCCCGGCTATATCTTTGAAACATAACATCAAAATTGTGCTGGCATTTTGACTAATAACACACTAATCAAAAACAAAATTATACTCTGAATATGGATAGTCATTACCCAAAGGTCGCTAAATTCAAATCTACTTACAAAGTTGCTTTTCTACTTCATATTTTCAACAATGTTAAGAACAAACAAAATAGCTCAAAACCCCAACGCCAAAACACGACGCTCTAGTTGTCCGAAGCACTTTTCGACAACAAGGTTACCTATCTTCAGGGGCTGAAGTTCACAGTTGCTTCGGAGAACTACAGTGTCGTGTTTTGGCGTTGGGATTTTGAGCTATTTTGTTTTTTCTACAACAACCGCCAAAGTTTTTCCAATCTTCATATTTAACAATGTTAAGGTCAGGGAAGGGTAGAAAGCGCAATAGTTACTGCACGATGACCGACTGTGCGTCAAAATGTGACTCCAGAAAATCGTATTGTCAAAGGAGACAGCCGCACAAATTTTCATTACCCAAATATACCTACACTAATACTGTAGTGTTCTCATGGTTTACTATATCTATAGCTTTGGCCAATGTTAGTATATTGTTATTTGAAGTACACCGATGTATTCGATATTTTTTTTGTTGCTTTCTTTAACTAATATGCTAAAATGCCCAAGGCTAATATTTGGACTCCATTTAAGCTGTAACTAAAAGTGTAACACACATAGGGTGTCCCAGTTATAATAATTAATATTTATATCACATTATTGTGGAATTTACTTGTTTGTTAGTGTTAGCTTATTTATTTAGTGGTCATTTCATAAAAGACTATATTACAATAAGGACAATTAGTAGTGTGATATTGTATTCTAATAGGGTTCTTATTCAACCGTCAGGTGGTGGTGAGTTACATTACCAATGCCTTTCGTATAATTCGAAATATTCCCGGTATCTGGGCTAAAATTCGCAGCAACTTGGTACGGCGCTGTCAGTGTTGCATTAAAGTTAATGGCGAGCAATTTCAACATTTTTTATAAAAGGTACGCTTTTCTTTTTCACTTTTACTTTTTTTTTACAAGGTGTATTCGGCTTCTTCCCGGTAGGTACTTGTTACATCCACACTAGATCAGCTGAGCTACGTTAGTCGCCTAGATCCAGGCCCGTAATGAAACAAATTGTACGTTCAAATTTACAAAGACGATTTGCGAGCTTAATTGTGACTGGATTGAAAAATTGTATAACACTTTTTTGTTGTATTTTGTGTCAGGAAGCCATGGTTGTTTTTTAATTATTATAAATGGGACACCCTGTATATAAGATTTTACCATTGGCCTTTTAGTTCAAAGCTACACATAGATGATGCTTCAATTATCATTTAAAGGAAAGCTAACAGATAAAATTATTTATGGCCAACACCATGAGTTTGAAAACCCCTTATTTACCTTATTAACCCATATTTTTCACTTAACGCGTCTTAGGACTTATTGAGCCTCAACCTATGTAGAACACTAGAAATTGGATATGGATTTCACTTCAAAAAGTAATAACTTTTGTCCTTGTTAATGTTTTTCTAAAAATATCCGCTCATAAAGAGTAATCTTAAGAAATTTTACTTCTCTCTGCTTTTAATTTATAACATGCCCAATTCCGAAACTACCAATCGTGCTAAAAGAAAATGGGCGAAACACGCAAAAAAGTGCTTCAAAACCACATTTCGAGAGTTCTTTATGTGCCAGACGCGCTTGTTGCTGCAAAACTTCCACACTTTTTTTTCGAATTTTATCACATTCCGTTAATGAAAATAGCACATCTTTTCCTCAGTGAAATAAACAGTTACATAAAATTTTAACACTAGAAGTTTTGTAAACTTTATTCATGATATTCTCTAGATGTAGGGCAGCAATGTCATTTTCCTTTAAGATATATTGCCGCTTTTACTTTTTTTAATGCTACGCAAACGAAAACTAAATTTTAATGACAACGCAAAAATTACAATTTTGGATTGTAAATGAATTTGCCGTAAAAATTGTAGAATTAATTAGGTAACTTGTAATAATCGCAATTTTGACAGGTTTTTTTTTTTAATTATTTCAAGTTTCTTAATTATTACAATTTAATTTGTAATATCAACTGAAATACCTAGTAAATTTATTTCTGCTGGGATTTTATTTGTACAAATTCGGGTCCAAATTGCAATTTTATTATTTTCGCTTACGAAGCAACGGACTAATGGGATAATTGTAAATATCGCTTTAATATTTAGAAAAATTTTCCCTTTTAATTTTCTCCGTGTTCCTACTTGCGACGATGGCATAATTAATAATTAAAGAAATTAAGGAATCAGATTCCACTCTCTTTGCTGCAAGTATGCATCTGGAAATAAATAAATAATCACATTAATTATATTAACAAGGGTATTAGCACGTCTAAGTAGCAGTAGTGCGAGGCCCCGAACTAGATGAAACCCAACCTGCGCAAAAAAATCATAATTTGTTATCCTGTAATTGTAATTATTTGAGTCATCACGGAGAAAATGAAAATTTACCTAACTATTAAACCAATATTTACCATTTATCCCACTAGCCCGTTACTTCGTAAGCGAAAATAATAAAAATTACAATGTGGACCCGAATTCGTAAAAATAAAATCCTAGCAGAAATCAATTTACTAGGTATTTTAGTTGATATTACAAATTTAATTATTATAATTAAGAAACTTGAAATAATTTTATTACAAGTTACCTAATTTATACTACTATTTCTACCTTAAATTCAGTTATTTACATTCAATAATTGTAATTTTTGAGTTGTCATAAAAATTTAGTTTTCTGCGTGATACAACTTCAGGAGGTATTAGAAAGAATAGGTGGCACTTTTCCAAGGTCAAAGTCAAGAGTGCAAGGTCAAGACTAATTTTGCTCATCACTAGTTATTTGAGACTTTTTTGAATTCATTGTTCTCCATTCCTCCGTCCTTCTACCCACTCCCACTCACAAAAATTCAAAGAAACACCTTTCTGCAAACCACTTCGGAATTGTTATCTTTAGATCCACATTAATGGTGTGTTACTCCAGCGGTTCCCAAATGGTGTTCCGCGGAACCCTGATGTTCTGTGGAAGGGTCACAGGGGTTCCTGGATACTGTTTAAAAATATACAAAATTCTAGGAAAAGCAATGATTCTGTATTTAACCAAAACAGTAGCATATTTTTCATGACCAAGCCAGTAATAAAAGGTGAAACCCTAAAGATTCATTTTATGATATGGACGAGTGCCGCTATTTTTGTGGAAGAAAGTTACCTAAATGCTAGATGAATGGATAGGACATTCGAACTTTCGGTGTTACGTTAATACAGTAAATTGGATACAATTGTTCAAGGGTTCATCCCTATTTTCGCGGTTATTTTATACGTTTATTTATTATCATTATTAGATGCGATGTGACTCATTTTTTTATTTAGATATTTACAGCAATTTTTATATGTACTTATTGAATGTCATTAGAAGCAGATGCATTGCAGTCGGGGCTTTTTAAAAATGCATGTGAAGATATGGCAAGTCAACATAAATCATCCCTTCTACGCACGGAAGATGCAGCAAAAATTGGGCAACCAATTTGTACGGCCGTGGTGGAAAATGGATAATAAAAATGCCCTTTTTTGTCCGATATATTCGATAAACTCCACAATCAGCAGGTTGTTAAAGTAAATAACCAGTTTACAATGAGCGACAGAATATGTTTTCTAACAATAAAAAACAAATTTGACTTCTGGATTGAATGTGCTAAATAAAAAAGTTATGAATGTTTATCCTCTTCCACATGAGAATTTGACTGACATTAAACAAATATTCGAATCGAATGATTCAAATTTGAATGACCATTGACGCGATTAAAAATTGATACTCTGAGGTCACTGAGAAGGTTGCCACGATTCCTGTTTCGGTTTGTATCGACTTTGTATGATATTACAGGCAAGCTTTTCATTTTACGTTTACAATAAAAACAAATTCTAAATTTGACTGGATGCCGTTCCGGATATTCGATTGACGGACATTACACCTAATTTTAATGCTAATATTATTAGTAAAAAAGTGCATTTTAAATACATATGTACAATAAAGTTTTAAGTTCAACAAGTACACAGTGAGGTGTCATAAAACTCTTGTCAGTTTACTTTATTATGGAGATGGGGTTCCGCCAAAAAAAGGTGATTAAGAAAAGGTTCATTAGAAAAAGAAATTGAGAATCTCTATGTTATTCTAATTACAAAGTATATATGTATATAATAAGTATCGTATACATTGTAAAAGTATGTAAAAAGAACTGTCAGCGTAATATAGATACAAATATGTGAATAGAATCAGCGAATTCTTCTTACTTTTAGTTTCTTCGAGCACATAGGAGAGCCTTCATCATATTTCCTCTTTGAACCNGAAAAAGATTGTTAAAGGTGTATGTTTGGAGCGTGGCGCTGTACGGGTGCGGAACATGGACGGTGGACGCGGCGGAAAAGAAAACGGTAGAAGCGTTCGAAATGTGGTGTTACAGGCGAATTGTGCGGATACTGTGCATAGAGAAGATTAGAAATAAGGAGATATTAAACAGGATAGGAGAACAGAGCACTCTATGGAAGTCAGTAAGAAATAGGCAAGATAGGTTGATGGGACACCTTCTCAGGCACGAAGAGCTAGTCAGTGACATATTAGAGGCAGAAACAGAAGTTAAGAAGAGTAGAGGTACACCTAAATTAGATTACTGCTCACAAATAGTTAAGGATGTAGAATGTTCTAGTTTTAGGGAAATGCAAAGATTAGCTCAGGATAGGAAAGAGTGGAGGTACGTGTACAACCAGTCTTAGGGCTGACAACCTTATGATAACGAACGTAATTCTAATAAAATAAATAAAAATCAGCTTTAAAACGTATTCTTATTATAAAATTGTACTAAGTTTCAAAATATCTACATAAGTGTTAAGACCCGCTAGTTTTATTTCAATACCAAAAATCCGAGAAAAAGTCAGAGATGACGTATTTAAAGACGATGACGTGTTGATATTAATTTTGAAGGAGTGGTAACTGAACGGTGACAGTACCCTTCTATCGCACACGTGCTACGTTTGAGTCACCCTTATTTAAATAATTAATCTAAAGACCAAAGACACCCCACAACACGAGGGTCTGGAATTAGAGCTCAGTGGCATGTTTTGGTTAAATATACATACCACCTAACACTTGTCGTTCATTAATGATTATACACTACGATATTTTATAAGTATATACGTATATTATGATTGCTTTATTAATAAAAATAGAAACTTCCCTAAATGTTATTTTTAATGAAAAATACATCTATCTAATTTGAATATAAAAACATAAAAAGAATGTCAATTATTTGACTCGCAGATTTGGGACCATGCCAAATACAGTATTTAGTAGATATAGGTAAAAGTTTTGAAAATTTATCAATCCATTATTATCTATAGTACATAGTAGAGGCCACGGCGGCAATTTAAAATCGCTAGACGCGATTGGCCAGTTTGGAACGTCACATTGTCGGTTTTATTCGTAATTTGATAGGTTCGTTCAAATTTAATATCAAAGAACTTTGTCCCTTGACCCACCTACAAGCAGCATACAACGATATTTTGTCAACTTGCAACTTTCGAGAGATTCAAACCTTACGTGGTATAGGTTCATATACAACTTTGGCTCAAATGATTTTTTGTTATTCGTTATCTGAACACTCGAAACCAAAAATCGTGTTTTGAAAACAGGAATGGACTGAAATAATAAAAATGCAAATTGATCATTGTAACAAGTTCAAGAAAACTTATAAACAAAGCTTGCGCGATATAAACCAAAAGCACGTAATAAAAAGGCGGTCTGACATCAAATCACGAAAATGTGGAATACTTATAAACATGGAGAAATGATGTACGAGATGTAACAATTATGTTCTGATAAATAGTTGTAATTTCCTACCTAGCAATACGGAGAGGGTTCGTACTTGCGTTGTTGCGAATTCTGAATTTTTCCCTTGCACAATAAATTGTTTGTCTGGGCTAACCAACCGATCACAATTGTAAAAATCTCTATCTTGTACATATACCTTTTCAGATTACTTAGTTTTTTTTGAAAATGTTTTAAATTGACCCAATTACGAAAAATCCAAAACAAAACCTTGTACTTATTAAATCACTCTTAAATCCGTATCTCCATATTTCTGTACGTAAAAGAAATGACTTACTTGTTGTTGTCTTTCCTACCTAAGCTTATGGTCCAGAAAAAAAATTGAGGGATATTTTATGCTGTATATCTTTTTGTTTTTATACAATTATTTTCTAGACGGTAGAAGCTAAAAGAAAAGGAAAAGTGTAAAGTTGATATAAATTGAGTCAATCGGCCAGAATTTATTTTATGTTATGTATTTATTTGTCGAAATTATTATTAATCAAAATGGAATACTGCATTTGATATTTTTATTGAAAATTAAACAAGAACGGCTAAAGAAACACCAAATTGATAAATTTATAATTAAATGAATGTAAACAGTGGTATAAACCCAAGTTCAAATGTTGGTATAACCAAAATGGCTTGCTAAATAAATAAAATTCAGTATGATTATTCAGTTTGTTCTGTGTTTCCAATTGTCTGCCTTTTTATCAAGAAGGCATCTGATGTAGTTTGCATTTTCCTTTTGCGTTCTGTTAAAAGTTGTTGATAAGTGGGTAAAGTATCTATAACACTCCGTCTTGCTTTTGAACTCCTGTCAAAATTTGGATCATTTTCAACTAATTGGTCCATAATTTCAGTTATAGTGGTCAAACTCCTTTTAACGAACGCCATCGAAAGTTCTTTTCTTCGAAATCACTACTATCAATATTTTTGTTTTCTTCTTGCTCAGTCAATTCCTTGATTCCTTGAGCTCAGCGCAACTACACAGTTTCGGAATTGTTATGTATATATTTACGCAAAATTTCGGGGAATCCCTGGGTTAAAATAAAAGAGCGCTAACAGCGTTAAGCGGGGTCTTACTGTATTGTCTGCCAGAAAAGAAAAAACTATGCAGAATGTGTAAGAAACACTACATGTCCTAGAAAAATTTAACCACGCGGGCACAGGAGCTCATGCAAGAATGTGGAATAATATGGATTATGAAAAGGAAGGAAGAGGAGAGGGAAAAAGCATTTTCATTTACCTTCCCCTACTATAACATTAAGAACCCATGTATGTCACTGATAAATTGGTATGTCAAGTTAATTTTTGTATTTACTTCTTTTAATATACAAAACAAGGTAAATAAAGAAAATAATTATAGTAGGTACAGATTGTTCAATCATATTTAACCAAATTAAACGCGGATGGTGTTGGATATCGATTTTAATAATCCAACCCATTTCAACGAGCACGTCTGAGAGAAACCTGGTATGCCAAATTATCGGTCATCCTCTATCGTGAAAATTGAAGCCGAAAATTGAAGCCTCAAATGTCGTTTTATAGCTGCTGAATTGATTAAGCCATAAATCCGAGTTACGGATCAAAGCTACCAAATTAATGAAAATCTCCGTTTCCAGTCTTCAATCGACCACAATTGCCCGGCTATATCTTTGAAACATAACATCAAAATTGTGCTGGCATTTTGACTAATAACACACTAATCAAAAACAAAATTATACTCTGAATATGGATAGTCATTACCCAAAGGTCGCTAAATTCAAATCTACTTACAAAGTTGCTTTTCTACTTCATATTTTCAACAATGTTAAGAACAAACAAAATAGCTCAAAACCCCAACGCCAAAACACGACGCTCTAGTTGTCCGAAGCACTTTTCGACAACAAGGTTACCTATCTTCAGGGGCTGAAGTTCACAGTTGCTTCGGAGAACTACAGTGTCGTGTTTTGGCGTTGGGATTTTGAGCTATTTTGTTTTTTCTACAACAACCGCCAAAGTTTTTCCA
>NW_020438956.1:1851166-1865094 GCF_000699045.2 Agrilus planipennis
GTACACATTGGTTAATATACAAATTTTATGTATTACCTATACCTATAAGCAAATATGTCCTTGTAGAAGATACGAAAAATAAAATATGTATATATCTTTTAAGAAGTAAATTCTTCTCCGTTTCAGGAAAGGTAGTGGAAATGACAATTCCTAAAATAAAACAGGAGGCACAGCGTCCGTTTCTATAGCAACCTTCCTTATTCTGTCACTCATTTTGTAAAGAAGAAACAACCGATATTGGTTACTAAATCAAGGCAGTGACCCTCCCTTTTTTTATTTTTTAATGGAACTTTTTCAGTTTCTGATTGATATCCTCAGAACGATTACAAATTAATCTTCCTGAAAAGTTTCGATTGGTTCCTCTATAAATTGCACTTGGAGGTTTTTTAATTTCACTGAACTGTCAACTTCTTTCCATTTTGTAGTTTTGTTAAATTATTTCCCATCAGTTTGAAAAGGGTACTAATATTTTANGCTATCATGTTGTAGTATATTCATCAAAAATAATCTAATCCGGCTTCTATAATGTATCTCCATAAATTAATTTTGCACACAAACATTGCGTTACTTGTTTTATTTTAATTTACATATAGATAGATGCACACCATAAACTGATTTATATTTTTCTGTATGGATTCCGGCAGTTTATCCCTACTTGTTTCTGAAGCCCTTTCAGTGATCATAATTTAAATAATTTACGCAATTTACTAATGTCAATTTTATACATATGAACATGATAAAACGTCGTCGTTTGCGTACAGGGAGATAAAACAACAAATTAGCAAAAATCGCTGAAAAGCCTTTCCTGGCAACGGGGAATAGGGACGAAATTCCAAAAAACAAGAAAACTAAAAATTCAATTTTTGAAGCTTTAATACGTTGGTAATTAATATCCTGTGATATGATAGATAGTAGTGGAAAGGAAAGGGGAGCGAATTAGAAAAATTATCCCCCTATAAAAAAATAATTGTAATTTGAAATAAAACTTCTCTTTTAATTTATTGTGTATCATGTAGGTCACGTATAGGAAAGCTTTTCGTTTATTATCTCGTTTTATAAAATTGATTTTATTTATTTCTTAAAAATGATAGATGTCCTGCCTGGGGAAGCTGCTTTTACACTCTCTCTTCTCCGAGTATGCTAAGTATGTACTAAAAATAGCAAAATTTTATGGAATAAGCTCATAAATTGATTTTTGTTTCCGTTTCCGCACCACGCAAATAAGCTTTTGCTTCCCCTCTCCTTCCTCTCCCTCTTTCTTCTCTTAAACCCACTATCGTGCTGCAGGATATTGAAACTGAACTTATTTTCCTTTAAAACTATAAGTATGGAAAGTGGAAATTAGATTAGTCCACAATAAAAGTGTCGCATTTACTTTCTTCTTTCAACAGATAAATGAGAAAAGTACTTACAGTAGTAAATACTGTAAATACAATATACTGTCGCTCTTGAAGCTAATCGTAAGCGACGATATGTTTGGATTATTAAAATAAAAACTCAAATTTAACACTTATTCTAGAAATCTAAAATAGAAAAACTTAATGTTACAAAAATATACAAAGAGGTGAAACGCGTGTGTCTAACAGGGAAGACGTGACCAATCGTTCACGATTTCCTTCTTAGAATCTATGCTATTATCCAGTATGAGCACTTCGAAGGGTGGGTGGTCAAAAATGGTTTACAGCCGTCTACAATTCCTACATTTGGCTGTAAACATACCACCCGCTAAAGCAGCCACCTTCCCTTGAATAACATGAAAAACAATTTGAAAGTTTTAAGTTGAGATTTCTTAAAATGGAACATCAAATAAACGACTTATTTCCTATTTATTTCCTTTTTTGTAATCAATAAAACATTTTTGATTAGTTACTGAATTTGTATGCCCACAACCAGTTGATAAAAACTGACTAAACTGTGTTTAATATCTCAACAACTCCGGATAATAGCTTTTCTAGCACAGGGTTTCATTTAACTTACAATAAAATGATGAAATATTTGAAATATTTCTCTAATGTATGTATAACCCTAGTTTTTACGTAATGTGAAGCCAGTTCATCCACCAGTTTTTGCCATTCTTAGCTTTTCCACTCAGACAGGCAAAAAATTTCACCAGGAGGTTATTTGACTAAATGAAAAAGCATTCAAAGGCAGTGACGATGTCTGTTAAAGAACGAATCTAATAAATGACAATTCAATTCTCGCTGAGAACAGATAACATTCAAGGTTTTGTTTTATAAAAGAATTTTGATTTGCTAATATTGCACAAAAAACAAAACAAATAAATTAAAAAGAAAATTAAATCTGTCGCACATTAAATATTTCCATATCAGAAAATTTTAGATTGCAAGTGAAAAAAGAATACCTACCTACGAATGTATATCAGTGGGCGCATTTACCGTACGTTCATCATAAGGTTGCCAGCCTTAAGACTGTTTGGATACGCATCTCCACTCTTTTCTGTCCTAAACTAATCTTCGAATTTTTCTAAAACTAAAATATCCCACATCCTTAGCTATTTGCTAACAATAATCTAATCTAAGTCTACTCTACCCCTCTTAACTCATGTTTCTGCCTCTAATAATTCTCTGACTAGACCTGAGGTGTCCTACCAACCTATCTCTCCTATTTTTTATTGACTTCCATAGAGTTTTCTATTCTCTTATTCTTTGTAATACCTCTTCATTTCTAACCTTCTTTATCCACGTTATCCTTATCATTCACCTGTAACACCACATTTCGAACGCTTCTAGCCTTTTCTTTTCTGCCGCGCCCACCGTCCATGCTTCGNTTTAAAATTGCATTTATTTCAGACAATTATAAATATTATCATTATATTATCAAGTAAAAACGAGATTTTCAGCTAATTTTTCATTTTTTCCTCGATAACCATTTAGTGAATTTGAATAACCTTACGCTAAAGTGATTCTCCAGAGTTCAAGTTACTTATTATAAAAGTTTGAAATTTCTGGTAGCTTTTTTTCTGTTAATAATATGTTCGGTCAACGAATCTCCATAAACTGCAAAATTACAATTTTTTAAAATTTCAATAACTTTTTAACGGTTTAGTGAATCGATTTGTAATTTTTACAGGAGTTTTAGAATTGAATGAGGAACGTTCTTCCAAATTTTTACTTGTCTCGTAGCATTTTGACACACCTCCCAAAAATCCTTAACAAGGGCTTGTTGATAACGTAGAAAATAACTGCAGTCACAAGTAGAAACAAGAAAGAAGATATGTTACGGCCAAATATACATATACATACATTTGTATTTTTAACGAAATAATGAATAAAGATTTTAAAAAAGTTTTTAATTTTGTTGTGGTGCGAAAATTGGGAGCAGATTTTTAATGCACCCGCATACATCACCTCCGAAAAAAACAAAAACAGAATGAAATCGTTTCTGTTTAACGCTTAAGGTAAAATTGTGGAGTTGTTGGCCATAAGTCTGCTATTCAAGCATACAGGTTACAAGTTACTCGAGCGAGAGCTTTTCACAATACCTATCCTTAACCCTCGGGCGTTCCTTGAAACAAGAGACGGTATTTCCAGTTTCAATGGTAAGTTAATATGGTTCACAAAGCCCGTACAAAATACTTTCCTTCTAATACGGTTTTGTTATGTAAATTCGGGTGCCGAACACAAACACGAGAAAGCCATTATTATTTCGAAAGCATCTGAACTCGCGCGCCGTGTCGGGAAAAGCGTATTTCGCAATGAATGCTTTTTGCCTCCAGTTACGTACTTCCTGCAATTTTCTACTGACAGACCACACATACCCACCTACATTGAACCAAGTTCCACTTTAATACTTGGAAACTAATTTATATATTACAGGATCTTAAAATAAAGAACATTTGGTGTACCGAGACACCACTTGTTCGAGTCTCTCGTTCAGAGATTCGAGTCTCTCGTTCAAAGATTGGAGTCTCTCGTTCAGAGACTGGATACGAAATGAGAATCTCTCTATGAGCGACTCGAGTCTCTCGTTCAGAGACTGGATACGAAATGAGAATCTCTCTATGAGCGACTCGAGTCTCTCGTTCAGAGACTCTAAACAGTTTTTTTGACAGTCTCTCTCAGCGACACTAGACAGACTCGATAAAAGACGGAAACTCGAGCCTCGCTTTCAGAGACTCTGAGAGACTGAACATTTTAATCTCGATATGTCCTATATCTAAAGTGAGCAGTTATCGATTTTACGAATAGTTTCTTTCAAATTCAGGAAGGCGCTTAAGTTGGAACAAACACATTTAAAGTTGAGGGGCTTGTCTTTTTTGAAATTTAAAACAACAAATTATCTCAGTAAATGTTAAAATTTGCGCACATTAACTTCCTGACAACTGGCAAATCGATCGTGAAAGTCTTGTAACACTTTAGTTTAAGTTTATGTTTGGATTTGTTGTATTTCAGCCCTAACTCAATGTTCTTCAATTCTTCAATATTTTCCGGTATATTAAAGTAGACTTTAGATTTTAGAAAAAACCAAAGATAAAAAGCTAATGCAGTCAGGTCTGGAGACCTAACTGACCGATGGCGACTCTTTCCGATCCATATATTTGGCAAAATATTGTTAACGTAATGTCGTACTAATCGCGAATAGTATAGGGGTACTCCATCTTATTGGTTTAGGTTTTCGACATTTGGGTAAAGCGCAATTAATTTGGGTATTATGTAATTTTGTAGCTGGTCTAAGTATATCAAACATTGTTAAAATTCCATGCAGAATTCAAAAATGCAATTAAAGATAGGTGTTTTCATTTAAAAAAAATAATGTCGGTAGTAATCGCTTTTTTTTATGTTACCCTGTATACATGAATTTACCATGAAAAAACTCAAAGCCAGAAATAAAGATGGACATGTCCAAACGTTATCCCAAAAAAGAAACCCTTGAATTTTAAATGAATTTGTTTCAACCCACGCGCGTACAAGAATATGGGTACCTATTTCCAACGTTAAAAGTTTGTTGCTTTTTTTGAATAAGTAACACAAAGGCATAACCGAATCTATAAATAAATTTCTGAATAGTCATAGAAGGTCTAAGAATGTACAGTAACAAAGGGCGGTCACTCTTACGTTTAGTAAAATATTCCGAATGGTATAAAAGTATAAATAACAGCTGTTGTGAATATTATATATAAAAGAAAATGTGAGTGCTGTCAGCACACGGCAAAGTATTAGTATTACGTAGTTAGTATCAGCAATTTCTTATGCTGAAGTGTACGATGTGTTGCATACAAATTTACAAACGATTCCTTTAAATTTAATTTTTCAAAACATTTTTAATACAAAGTGAACAAATTGTTCACAAAAGTGAATTTCGACCACTCGAAGCAATGGTGCTAACAGTTTCGAGCTCACAGTGACTGATGGGGGGAAGAATTAGTTTAATTTAAAGAAATTTATCCTGGATGCATTCGGAGTGTTTAAGAATTACCCAACATAATAATATGACTGAAAATTACCCCGTAGATTACTAGCGGCCAAATCATATCTTCTCTTTCTAAGATAAGTTATTGAATTTGTTTTTAAAAACAATAACAATGACATTTTTATTACAGTAGAACCATGATAACTTAAACCTTGAAAACGTATCAATCAACCTCTATAAATTCATAAAATTTTGTTCCCTTCCCCTCAGAGTGTAAAACTTGTATTACTTAAAATAAAAACCCTCTATAACTTAAAGGAATAATTTGGGCATCCTCAGTAAGCAGTGAAAAGTGGTTTGAATCGGGAGAAAGTCTTCTGTGTAAAAACGAAGAATTGCTAAATTTCCTAATTTAGAAAAATGCTTGGCTAAGACAGTGTAGAAATATGTAAAAACATTAGTGTTAGTGGACCGATACTAAAGGAAAAAGCTGAAGAGTTTGTTGTCACTAGAAATCCATAATTTTAAAGCTTAAAACTTAAACCCTTAGTAAGTAAAAACCTCAATAACTCAAATTATTTTATGTTTCCCTTAGTCTTTATCTTATCGAGATTCTAGTGTAATACCAAACTTGCAGTTTCAAAAATATATTCAAATGTTTCATTTCATACGCTATTCATTCATGCCACATTCCCGTAACAACAATTAAAATATTAAGTGTTTATTAAAATTTCACTTTCTAAAATAATATTCTACATCATATTTGCAGTAAAATTGCGACGCCTGCTAAAGTCCACTTTGTCGGTCTCTCCTTAGTTTTCAAATTGAATGTCCAAACAAAGGTCGGTCCCCTCAATTTCGTCTTATAAACGGGACAATCGTACATGTTCTTCAGATCTTGTTTATCTTGCGTAATCGCCTTAATATATATTACGGGCACAACTGGATACAATTCTTTCAGTTTCGAGTCAGCTATACTACCAGTAGCGATATCCCATCGTGCCCCTTCCATGAATAGTCCGTGGACATAAGCACCCTCTCTTGGTGGACTCGTAAAATCTTCTTTCTGTTTCTTTGTTACGTCAGTAAGCAGACACATCTTATCCAACGGCCATTCATTTTTTCGAGCCGTCTGTTGCATAATGGCCGTAAGAAATGATTGTGGATTGAAGAATCCACCCAACCAGACTGTTGGAGGCAAATTTAAATCGCCAGACCAGTCTTCTAAGCTTCTAATTCTATTTCCCAAGTCTGCACACCACGCACTAAGGCCAAGTAGGCTGGGATAGGCTTTGGCTACCCAAGGATCAGGTACTTTATCCATAAACAAAAATTCCATCAATTCCTCCATGACTGAACTGATGGTCAATTCACCTTTCAGTCCAAGTTCCAGTTCTTTCAACGATCGTTTCATCTCGTTTGTTAACATATTCATCCTTTCGCATTCTTGGAAACAAACGATAATGAATGGAGTTCGTTCTTCCACTTTGGCCATCATTTCGTGCACAGGAAATGCTTCCGGAAGTCTGTCCAAAATATCTTCGATCGCCATTCTGACTTTATCTTCTTTCGATATTCCAACGCCAACTGCAGCTTCAGCTTCTCTCGGTTGAAGTTCGAATACGGTTTGGAATAAAGTTTCAGACGTCGCAGTTAGGAAACCAATTTCAGCATTCGGGTGTAATCCGTACAAATTAGGAGATTCCGGTGGTAATCTGTCATCTATGTAACGATGGTAGTTCTGATAATCTGTGTTGGGGGGTGATATAAAACCTGGCGCCATTTCCAATTCGCCTTCTACTAACTCGGGCTGCATGTATTCTAAAAGGTACGTTCTACACAATCGCCTGTCCCAGTCGTCAGTAATATGACCTCCGTACATAATCTCCCCGAAAAGGTATCGCAGGTCGTCCCACGGAATTCGGGGGTTCCCTTCTAAATAATTATACAATACGTTAATACTGATGGTAAGATCGCCAAAATTGAATGGATAAACCCTATTCCATCCTTGCGCTCCAAATTTACGTCTCTCTTGGATTACTGCATGGAAATAGCAAAGAGCGAATAATATTGATTTAAATTCTGCCTCTTTTGTGCACATTTCTAGTGTTTCTTGGGTAAAATTGTCCAGAGCTTTATGAAGATTGGCAAACATTCCTGTTGGCGGTTCGTTTGTTATTTTTATCGACGACTCAAGTATTCCTTGTGGCAGTACATTAGACATCGGATCAGCAGATGCTTCTGCACTCATATAAAGTCTGTAATCTTTGTGAGATTCTTCGTTGAACTGTTCCATCTTCTTTTCTAATGTGGGTAACCATTTCACGACCAAGTGAATATTTTCGAGGATAACCCATTGACCAAGCTCCGCTGAAACGTCCATCGCATGCTCTGCAACTACTTCTTGGCCTTGTCCAAGAGAAACCATATGAAAGTTGCCGGAGTCGAACATAAAACCCAACTTTTTACCTAACATTTCTACGTCCTTTAAAGGATTTACGCCAGGTGATATTATAAAGAATGTAGGCGTTGAATTGCTCGTTTCTTCGTACGACTTCTCAAACGGAATCGATCTAGCGGTAATATACTTGGAACCCAATTTCTCTTCAATAAAAACATTTATAGCATAGGTCATTCGGTCTGGGCGAAGTGCTCTCATTATACATAACCTTTGAAGTGACGTCTTGGATTTCCATTCGCCTGGTAATTTCTCCTTTTCGGGATTTTCACTTTCAACAAATTTTCTCCATCGTTTTGCAGAACCCTCCAGATCCTTATCGAGACCCTTAAACTCGTCCCTGTTGGATAAAGCTTTAACACCCCCCCACGACTGATGACTGAGGAAATCAAGAGGAGAATTTACACCAGCAACTATTGGAAAACGGAGGAGAAAATCGAGCTCCTCCGATGTTATTTCTTCCGCATTGAGCAAAATCTGAAATGCCATTTGTGATTTAAATATAAGTTTATCACGTTCGAATAATCCCCTGCTGGTGTACATGAAAACCATGAACGTTATGCTGTCCAATAAATTTATCACTCGAGCTTTAAGACTGTCTGCCTCATCAGCTCTTGCCAGAGCATTCAGAAACACTGTGGTGAACGCCTTTAATGAAAACTGATATATGAGATTGATTTTGCATAATTCGTTCAATATAAAATAAAGAAGGGAAGCCCTTATGGCTGCAGGTCGATAATGTTCTCTAGCTACGTCAATTTTAATAGATGTTGCTTTTGCTTCAACGGATTTTATTTCAATTTCCGCTGCAGTTTTTTTAGTTCGTTCCAGATTTTCTACCAATGCAACATCTCCCAATATATTGCCCGTTGCCGAAGATAATCGCTCTAATAAAGCATCTTCACAGTATTTTATCGTGATCTTAAAATCGTTCTGTTGTTTTGTCAGAGAAGATTTTAATGTTTCCAAATCCGGCCTTTCGGCCTTCACCACTTCCGCCAAAAGTTGCTCCTCTAAACCATCCCTTGTGACTGTAAAGTTTATCAAAGTAGTTTGTGCCTGGATTTCCGGTTTATAATGGGGATTTGCCAACTTTGTTTGAATTATGAGCCTGAAGTTAGGATCATAGTCAACTTCTTTGTCGCCCAACTTAATTGCCTTTCCCTTCTTTATCAAAACTCTTCCAAGAATGGGATCTAAGACGGCATCAAGAGCTTCACCGATGTTTTCCAAGAGAACTACTTTCCCATTAGAAATCGCCCTTTCTATCATGTCCAAGTAGTTTCTAGTTGTAAGTCTCACTACTATTAGTTCCGAACCGAATCTGTTTTTTATCCACTTTATACCTTGAAGTTGTGGATCGATCATTAGAGGCCACCTCGCCGAATTAACTAAAATTGTGGCGTTTTCTGTGGACATGCTGTCACTTGGCAAGCCTTCGTTGTTCCACTTAGCAACCACTGCATCGTCTATTACAAGCGATAGAGGATTTAGGTCTTCGGTCATCGGAATAGGAGGGTCACAACGTTTCAGATACGGCAACCACTTATTCTTCATCATATCTATACGATACTTTCTCATAAAGCATCCAACGTACGATATAAATGAAGTCAAAAGTAAAATATCTCCTGGAGTTGTTGTGATTGATGCTTGATAGCTTTTTATCGATTCCCTCCATCGGACGTTTTCTGATGCAAGTCCGTTGACTAGCCTGTTTGCTAAATCGATCATCAAGGCAGTTGCATCCGCTTCTGCTTGACATTTCATTTTAGCTTCTGTTGCTACATCAAAATCCGCTTTCAACACGGCTAGCTGTTGTTCGAGTACGCCCAACTTTGTATTCAATTCCGTCAATTTTGCTCGCGCAGCGTTCAAATCGTTCGTCGCCTTCTGCAGCGCCTTTCGCTTGGGCTCAACCACTACAAAAACATCATAATACTTCAAAATGTTAATAACCCAGGAGCAGAGTCCAGCTGCAGCGGCCGATTTGGTTAAAATATTCTCGTAATTGAATCCTGGAGTTTGAGTATACTTTATTACTTCTTTCACTACCTCGGGTTGCATATTATCCTTGTCGTAGTTAACAAGGTCAGACAAAAATTGGTCGACTTTTGCCATTATACCTTTGCAGGCTTTCCAACTGCGGTCTCTCGGCATAGGTTTATTTTTTGGTGTAAACAAAACCAAAACGGCAGCAGTGACAGCAACGACTGCATCCGGCGGTTGAGCGAAAGACTTCAGTTCGGTAAGATTGTTCTTATTCAACGTATTCAACGCTTGCTGGGCGGCAATCAAGGCTGGCTCGGCTTTTGCCAATTCTTCCGCACATATTTTCTGCTGGACGGACACTTCCTCTTCTACTACTTTTACTTTAGCTTCTTCTTCGGAAGCAAATTCTTTTTCGCTCGATACTTTTTCGTTTTCTACAGCCAAAACTTTAATCAAAGCATCGGCGGCTGCATTCTTTTCTGCCAGTTCGACTTCTTGCACTGCCAAAATATCTTTCAACCCGTCCACCTCTTCGGCAGTGGAAACAAGTTTCGTTAGCCCATTTTCAAATTTAAATATGTTATTTTCTATGTTGCGTATTTTCTCTGTTAACAATTTCGAATATAGAGCGATCAATTCTAAAAATGTCTTTGGTGTCGTGTAATTGTACCGCTTTTCGTTTAGAAGATATGCAGCTGACATATCATTTACTACAACGTGCACGAAAGACATGTACAACGATATCGGATGCACCAGTTCCGGTGGTAGAACTTCTATTTCGGTTAAGAATCTCTTTGATACGGACTCCAAGGCCTCCTCTGGCCATTCGTGGAACCAGTTAATCGATGTGCAGTTAACAATCGCTGGAAATTTTCTGGCTCGCACTCTCAACGTGGAGCCTACAGGAGAAAAACATAGAACAGTCTTTATTATTCTCCGACAGCGTTCTATATAAAATTTCCAGCAGTTCTCCCTTGTTTCCTGCAACCCAGCCGCTTTAACTTCCGGTTTCATAACATTCAAAATATTTTCGGTCTCCTCGTCGGTGAGTAATTCGGGAATCTCACCGGAAGCAAGCATATCGTTGACAACTACCAGGAATTTCTCTTCGGCCACTTGGGAATCGGTCATCAAGAAGACACTGCTGACATTTTTCATTCCTGCCTTTACATAAATTGTGGCAATGTCAAGTTTGAGATCGACTATTGAATATCCTTTCTTCAATTGCACTTGAAAAACTTCCAACGAAGAGATGAAGGAAGAAAGACGGGTTAGACTTTGTTTTCCAGAACCGCCCACGCCAACAAGTAACGCATTGCCTCTAGGACCCTCTATTATGCGATTTATTCGGCATATATGTTGCATGGCATCGTCAAAAAGTACCAAATTCATCGCTGCCACCAAGTCATTGTAACTACTCAATGCTTCGTTCAGCAGTCTACTCAAATGATCCATATCTCTGATCATATAGTATTTTGGATCACCCAAACCTTCAGCGAAATGACAAAATATTAATGGCTCGGCCATTACCTCACCCTCGTCTAATTCTTCGAATCCTTTGCGGACTGTCTCCATCAATAGTTTACTGAAGTTCTTTATATCCGGCTGTTCGATGAATCTGTCGCTGTAAACCCTATAAGACTCGTGCATGTATAGACGTATCATGTGAGAAGCAGTGGGAGCGGCATCTCCGGTACAATACATAATACTTTGGAAAAGATTCGAGGTGTCTCTTAGATTGAAATTATAGTGGAATTTCACAGCAGTCGGTAAAAAATTAGATATTACCTTACTGTGCATATTCAGTGCAGCGGCTACAATATTGTCACAGAGTTTCTGAACGTTGGGGTTAAACTTGAGGGCAGGTATTGCCAAGTGCTGGCTGAAAATTGAACTGTAGATTACCACCATGGCGTCGTATGTCGGCGGGCTGATCGCGAATACACAAAAGTGTCGCTGTAATCTTGGATCAATCGTGAAGGAACCAGCCGTTGGATTCATACACGACACCATTTGAACATTACTTATATCTTTCAGTGATAGTTTTTGTCTGTCGTACCAATGCTGATAGTCCATCCATTGTCTGATTAATGTGTGCGGTTGTACCGTGAAGTATTTATCAACCTCTGGCATGTTCATGTCGTCAACGAAATAAATCATTGTTTTATTACCGGGAGGACCGTACATCCTGCCTGCCTTTTTCTCTAGCGGTCCTTCCAAAATTTTCTGCAGCATTTCAGATGTTGTGTAGAAATTAAAAGGGACATTCGTAACCGCGTAGCTCTCCGGAAGACTGTCAAGTTTATCGATCATTATGACGGACTTGCCGCTTCCCGCATTTCCAATTAACATAACGGGATGTTTGTTGGCTATAAGTATGTCGACGAAATATCTGACACGCACAGTCTCTGCCGTGTTCACCAGGGTTGCCTGTAACGGAATTTCGGGGTCAAACTCAAACTTGGGAACCAGGTCCGTCCACGGTTGAAACTTTTTCGTTTCTTGATCGATGTAATAATGAAACACTGTGCCGGCGGCCGGGAATTTTACGGTCTTGAACTCGTTAACGAACCATTTGCTAAATTCGTTTCTCCAATCGGCCAGTTGATCCTGGAACAGTGACGATCCGAAAGCCCATACGACACAAAACACGAAATAGATCTCGTACCATTCTTTGGGACAGTCGGGGGGGACGTTTTCAGGCACTAAAAATGCGTCTAACAAGAAACAGATCATGCACAAATGTGCAATCTCGCATATCGGTGTTATTTTCTTAAATTTCGTTCTAGTCGCGTCCAAACACGTCGGAATATATTTATCGAATAAAATCGTAAGATTGGCCTTTTCGTTCTGCGATTCTCGCGTATCGATCCAGGAACTCACGTACGGATTCCAGCCGAGATCGGCCGGATTTATGTACAATATTCCAGCCCTGGACACGGTGGCGGGTGTTGCCGTTCGCAAATTTGCAATTTCAAACAACAATCTCATGAACGGGGTCAAAGCGATCCTTTCGTTACTCGCCAACGTCAGCACTTTGTTGTCGTCCATTAAAGTGTTCAACGATTCAATCCACATGGGATCGATATCGCCGTCGAGCACGATCCATTTCGGCCCGTCGCCGGCCATGTTTGCTTGATCTCTCATAATGACCGAAAATAGTCCGTCTTTCCATTCTCGAGTAGCCGGATTGATAATTCCGAAAAGTTCGTCGTTTGTTACCGCTTTCGGGTTCAGATCGTTGTAAAACGGTTTTCGTTTTTGGTTTGCGTACGTTTTGTTGAGAGTTTTCCAGACACACGTTTTACCTGTACCAGCAAAACCGACTATGAATACGGAATGTCTCACGGCAAACAATTCCTCGAGCTGTACAACTTTCAACACGAATCCGTCTTCCGGTTGTAGCTTCAAATCCATCGCCGATTTACGGATCGTCTTCTCAAATTCCAAATCTCGCTTACGCGGTACGTCCAAGGCCGGAAATAAGTCGCCAATCAGACCCATAAATACCGGTACGTCGTCGGTAACGATTTTGGGAATGTTGAAGTCTCTCAGTGCTCGCATAAGCACCTGATCTTCAGGTCTCAATCTGTCACCTCTCTTCAGAGAACCCGCAACGACCAGTACTGACTTGATGGCACGTAAACCCCAGTCGTAGTGATCTTGTTTGCTCAGTAGTTCTTTACATAGCGTGTAGAGTGTGATGAATTTTCTGGCTAAAAGACGAGCCTCTTGAAATCCCTCTGCCACCAACATAATTTCGCATATGAGCGCAAAGTCTGGCACCACCATTGCACAGGGGCGGAAGAGAGCTTTCAGATTTTCGGGGAGCTCGGTTCTACCGGCATAACCAGGGTTCATGGTTATGAAAATCCCAACCTAGTAAACCAAATAAACAATTTTAGTGCATGTATGTACCTACAGGATGTTTCACATAACTTCTCTGCCCCCACATTTCTCAGTTATTTTTGGCGAAAGACAAAAAACTCTCAAATCTTTATTTTATGACTTATTTTATCACATATTTGTAGCAATTAAAATGGAAAACACTCTATATTTTCTTCTATTTTTAACTTGAGAAGAATTACATATCTTATCCAACGGCCATTCA